>NW_015663347.1:81148-94756 GCF_001515625.1 Sinocyclocheilus rhinocerous
CAGAGAGGGGAAAATGACCTGTACATGGTTTCATGAGATTCCATACAAGCTTTTCTGTCTCCTGGTCTTCTGCTGTGGGTTTTATGCTTTCTACACTCCTAATAGACATCCAACAATCCATTGAGCGATCCTACAAAGATGAGTTTGTGAGTGTCATAAATGATTAAAATCTCTTAAATAGCAGGAGGCTGCAATGAGTCACTGTCTCTGATCAGGAACGCAACAAGCAATGCGCTCTGACCTTGTGTACAAGCATTTAATCTGTCTTACAAAGAGCCGTTTCATCATATAAACTAATTATCTTGTATCTGTGCATCCTTAATTCTTGGAATGTGAATTTATAGGAGAGAGTTTTCACACGTTTCACTGGATTTGTGTGACCGTACCCTAGTATATATGGGGTGTGTGTGTATGTGGAGAATGTTTGCTGTGGAAGCCCCCCAATAGCTGAGTCGAGAGTGATGGACAGTAAAGAGAAGGCCCCATTAACAGCTTTATTCCACCACCTTTTAGCCTGACATAAAACCACATGGCAGGCCCCTGCTTCACACAGCACTCTTGGCCGCCAATCTGAGCAGTTCATTGTCAGAAAGGCGAGAGGCGTTCTTTTCTGTAATATGTCTTCTCCCTTTCCTTGAATCAACTTATTCTTGGCTCATCTTTGTTCACTGGCTCTCAGCGGCATTTTTCAAATCAATGTGCATTAAAAAGTATGGCGTTTCAGAGTTTGGCTTTTTCAATATTCTCCAATTGTTTAAATTTGCTCCAAAAGGCTCTTATACACTCTTAAAAATAAAGGTTCCAAAAGGTTATTATTATTTTTTTTTTTTATCCAGTGATATTGGGTTCCGAAAAGAACCTTTCAGCGAACAGTTCTTAAAAGAACCATTTTTAAAAGAACATTTTAATTATCTAAGGAACCTTTTTTCCACTATAAAGAACCTTTTGTGGAATGGAAAGGTTCCATGGATGTCAAAGGTTTTCTATGGAACCATTGATGCCAATAAAGAACCTTTATTTTTAAGAGTGTAGGGATCGAATGTTACCCAAACCATGAATATATCCATACTACAGCAAAAAAAAATGTAAGCGTCAGTTGTATTGAAGTTTTCAGCCTATGGGAAGTTTTCTACAGAAGTCACATTCTGAGTCACAACTGGTGATGTCCATCCCCCCACACAGTCACTTAACCTTCTAGGGTTAACTTCATGTCACTCATACTGACATCAACTCGTGACCCTGCTGGAGATTTACAAGCAGGGGTCACGAGAGGAATGAGCAGGTAGACCTTGAAACAGATTGACAGGCCAGAGTGACGATTCAATTTGTACCCGAGCGGCAGCCATGTTTGGACACATGGGCATCAGAGAGCATGAAAACTCACTGCAAAGACATTCACAGGCACAGATACACCCTTCTCACATGATACGCTCCTCTGAGTCTCGCAAAAGAAAAATCTGCCTCTTTGCTGGACTGGCTGTTCGTTTGTTTTCACTGGACACAAATTTTCCCCAAATTGATGCAATTCTATTGATTAAATAATGGGCCGTTTCCTCCCATCAGACTGTCACTCTAAATGCTCCAGTCTTTCACATGTGTCAGCCAGTCTAGGGGAAGGAATTTGGACTCGACATCAATCTAGAACAAAAACAGAGGTATTTCTCTGGCAATGTAATATCTATCAAAGAATCTATTGTAAACATTCAATAAAAGACACTTTTCTTTTTAGGATCATAAAAATGAACCTTTAAAGAGTCTGAAAGGTTAAAATGACAAAATGCAAATGAATTCAATGTCACAGTCGCCATCTAGTGGACATGCAATACTATTATACACTACAAGCAAAAAAAAAAAAAATGTGCACATACTCTGTACTTGACTTTTTTTTTTCTAATGATCTCTTAATCTCTTAGTTTTATAAGCAAATGTAAAGTTATTAAAGTTGCATATAAACACATATTACATATAAATACATATATACTGCCAAAAAATAATTACCATAATCCATTGCGTTTTCATAGTTTTGATGAATTTGCTATTATTCAAAAATGTGGAACATTATAAGATGGTATTGTGTGCCAAAACATTTAGTTAGAGTATATATAATATAAATATATTACATGGATATTCTTATTTTAAATTCTTACTAAACATAATAAAAACAGGACAGCTCATTCCTACATGTATGTGTCAAAGAGTGCATAATGACACAATCGTGTAGCCATGCAAACACAGTAGCAGATTTCAGTATGAGTGAAAAACAATCATGATACAGTGATAGGCTGTTGGTTTATAGCAGATGAAGAGGAGGTGAGGGAGGGAAGGGGCTGGGAGAATAGCTTCAATGCCTGTTGCAATGACCAAAACTACCAGCCTGTAACAATAAATCACACATCTGCTTCTAATGAGCCCCTGACATATTAATGCCTTTGTGCTTGTTATGAAATTCTTGTAATGCCCCCCTTCTTCCTCTAAGTCCAGGGCAAAATGTGCATGTGTCACCAATCCTCCTCTGCAGCTTCCTCTGTCTGTTCATCATTACCTCTCTCTTTTTCGCTCTGTCATCAAGTTACTGATACAGACCATCTATCTATCTATCTATCTATCTATATAGTATGTGTAGAAATAATAGGCAGTGTGGGCTGGCAGAAAAGCTCATGAAAGTGAATGGTGTTGCCTTCATACATAAAAAGGGTTCTCAATGCAAGAAGATTATGGGTAAACAGATTCTGCAGTCTGTTCTTAGCTCTCTGAATGATCTCCTGGACAGCAAGCCAGAGCAACATGTGGCCCTTGTTAAAAAAAAAAAAATCTAAATGAAACACAATAGCGGGAAGAATGAAGCTGCTGCTCTTTGAAGTGAGCGTGAATCTGAACTCTGCAGCTAATCATCCACAGACAAACTGAAAGGCCCTGTTTATTTATCGGAGGAAGAACGGTGTCCTGCGAGGAAGAGGCATGTGCCATGTAGCACAACTAGCAACTAGCAAAACAACCATTGCCAATAAGACTGAGTATTTCTGTTGTTTTTTTATTGTATATTCTTATTCAAATTCTAATTGATTGAGTAGCCTGAGAAATTTTAACAATTAGACCAATACAAATGTCCAAGCTGGCATTTCCTCATCGTGAAAGACTTAAATAGCCTACATAAAAAAAGTGTTCATATTTTCAATTGCAGAAATTCTAAAACATTTATTACAGGAATAAGGTTCAGTTTTGAGTGATGATGCAAATCATATAACAGAGTTTTGAATCAGTTCACAGAAACTGAATTAATTCACATGAGTAATTGAATTGGCCAACTCTACCAGCATTTTTGCTACTGAAATCAGAGATGTTATAAATGAATTATTTAAGCATTAATGCATCAGTCATACTTGACACAAAACCAAGCATTTAATGACACTTTTTGAAAAACTGATGCCATAAAGGGCTCGTTACAATTATTACAATGCTTACGATTTTGCTTAATTTTATATTAGCAGCAAAATCATCACATTCTGTTGCCCAGACCTAAATCCTAATCCTATGATTTAATGAAAAAAAAATTTTTTTTTTCATGGGATCAGTAGTTCATTGCCTCATAAAATCATCTTTTTTTCAGATTTTCACACTTTGTTGCTTCAAAACTAACCACATTGTGTAATGTTCATCTTGGAGCTGGTTGGCTCAAGTCTTTTAAAGTTTTTTGAAATATCTATTGAAACAATGAATGGAGAAATATTTTCAGAACCAAGGCGCTGAAAAAGTGGGTGGTCACAGTTGTGCTTTATTGTGAGAGAAGCTATTTCAAATATTGCCACAAGGTGTCAGTAGAGTTCACCGTGCAGGATGTGTAGAAATAGTAAATACACAAGAGCATTGAACATGAACCTCCTATCTGCCGCAGTCATCACAAACTACTGTACAGTATATACTACTGCATATAGGCTACTGCACTACTCTCTCTGGAATTGAGAAGAGATTACAGCCATGTACAATTTCAAAGAAAGAGTGAATTCCAAATGCCATTTTTGCACCCTTGAAGGGCACTTCTGGAAGGGGATGCCATTTGGATAGGAGCATTCCAAACAAAAAGTGAACAAATGAATCCCTTCACAAAGGGCCCTTCCAGAAGTCTGTTAGCGAAGGGTCACTTCATGGTCCCTTCAAGGAAGTAAGTTTATCATTTATGGTCATGTGACCAGGGTTGTGAGTCCTTGCGATTCATTTTATGGTAGAAGAGTTAATTTCTAAACAGAATAATAAGTTGTTTTGTTTTGCTGTGATATATTATACACATTTTCATAATGCAAGTATCATAGGTAAAAAATGTGTTTAATAGTAGATACATTAGATAAATGTGACTAAACCTGCAGGGTCCAAAGAAGAAATGGTAAGTTGATGAAACACACACAGAAACACACATATAAATCATATTTTAAAAAACTTTATTAATTTATATTTGTTTGCAACATATTAACTGTAATAATAAGGAATTATCTTATAATTATTTGCAACATATCAACAGCAATAAAAAAGGGATTCTCATTGTTAGAACAGCTAATGTGGTGATGGATGCCGTGCTACATTGTCATTGTAACATTTCAGATGAAGATAATGAGGGAATTACATTGTTTTTCATTGCTCTCTTCACCAAGTGAGTTCCAAATGGCTACAGTGACACGCAAGTTCCCTGCTCCCTCCCAAGTGCCCACTTAAAGGGCTCTGCCCTTCAGAGTGAGTAGGGCATAAGGATGCTCACTTTCGATTGGAATTTGCCCACTATAAAGAGTTCATCACAAAAAGAAAAACAGTTTTATGCTGCTCATTGGCATATATCATGTTGATTTCAGAATGCCCCAGATTAACAACAACCAACCAAAAGGGTCTCCCCCAAAACCTACAAACAGGAATACACATTCACACTTTAACTTCAATGTAACAAGCTTCTCAACCATCTCAGTTGCTGAGGTAGAAGCATTGCGTGCTATTCATCCAGTGCGTGTCCCTCTAAATTGATCGGACAGTAAGTCACTCAAATCCTATCGGTCCTTCTAATCTTGTCACATGTGACCAACGCACGCTAATTAGAGGGGTGATGCCCACCCATTGGGTTCTCTTATAGACACATGCTAAAAGGCAACTCAACAAATTAGCTCTTAGCCTAAAGTCAGGTCAACTGCTCTTACAAGAGACCCTACAAGAGGCTTGGGGTCAATCCACCAAAAGTCTTAATCATCACTAACTCCCTGAATGTTTAGGTATTTGATTAGGCTTACGCAAAAGTGGCAAAGGACTTAGAGTTCACTACTAATTATAAGAGCTTGTGATTGTTGTAAATAAGGTTAGTTGTGAACACAGAAAGTTGATTTGATCTTCATGGTAACTGTCAAATGAGCACATTTTCAAATGATACTCTTTGATAAAGTGCATCAGATTGACTTGGGGGCAACATCTGTCTGGATGGGTTTTACGGCTGGAAGCTTCTGTCTTCCCATGAATTGTTGAGGAATAAAAATGAGCAAACTACTGACATCGATGATGTGGCTTGATCATCGTTCATCATGTAAAAATCACCTCTAAGGGAAGAGGGAACGCTTGTGTCCATAGCTTTGAAGTTTCCATGGGAGACTTGACCGAGGATAACGATTGTTCAATAACAAGTCTGGGCGATAAAAATCTTAGGAGACCTATACAACTTCTTGTGGAGTTAGACAATTGGAAAAACACCAAGTAAATTCTTTGATATAATCTTCTACCCTGATCTCCACTACCCTTGCTATAGATTTGGTTAGCTTACATTTAGCAGAAGTATTATGCCCATTAAATGTGCCCCCTGTGGTATTTCAAGTGGATTAAAAAAAATAATAATAATATTTGATGATTAAATGTATGATTATTGTAGGTTTAAAAAGTTCTAAAATGCAGTGGCAGAAATCACATGTAGACATGTCTAAATGTGTTATTTGAGAAAAAAAGCAGAGTAATATAATAGATGCAGACCTCCAATGGAACTAGCTGTACCCTGTGTTGATGTAACTTCCAATTCTTGTGAAATAAGACAACAATGGTTTGGTCTGAAGACTACCCAGAGATACCCCAGAGCCAAGCAATACCAGCAAGTAAAAGAGCAAACTGATGCTAAAGTAACTAACCAATTACAGAGTAAGAGAAAGGATTAGAGTCCTCGGCTCATCTGCAAATGAGATCAGCACTGATTAGTGGGGTTTAGAATGACGTAGAGGAACTTGATTCTACAATCACACAGCTCCTCAGCCGGCCACCCCCTTTTGCAGGGAAGGGAACCATCAGGAAAAGCCACGTAGCCCCCCAGCTGGTCCATTTGGGTGGATTTATGTGAAATTCCAGAGAAAGAGGCCTCTGGCTGCCAACAGCATGGACTTTCTTGAATTGTGGGTGGTCAGAATGGGTATGGGAAGGGGAATCCTTGCTACTGCACGTTCCATGCTCGATGGCGGATTATTAAACTAAGCCTCTGGACTATAACGTTCCTGTTCAAGGTCTTCAAGAAATTCAACAAGGGAAAGACAACACGAATCGTACAATAAAAGGTAATCATACAAAAGAAGAATCCCTGTGAATATATTGTTGTGACTTATTAGACCTAAACTAAGCCTCTGGACTATAACGTTCCTGTTCAAGGTCTTCAAGAAATTCAACAAGGGAAAGACAACACGAATCGTACAATAAAAATGTAATCATACAAAAGAAGAATCCCTGTGAACATATTGTTGTGACTTATTAGACACCAAGAACAAAAACATGGCTTTGATGCCCATAAAATTTGACTTGGTCAAGCGGGTCAGGCTGGCCCAAGGACTGTGGCTCCTGTACTGGCTCTCTGTCATGGCTGGGATCCTCATCTTCAGCATGGGGATGTTCTTCAAGATCGAGCTGCGTAAGAGAAGCGAGATAATGGATAACAATGAGAGCCATTTTGTGCCCAACCTGCTCATTCTGGTGGGACTTGTGGCCTGTGGTATCAACGCTTTTGGGGGCAAAGTGTGCCATGACTCCCTTGACACAATTAAGTTCACCAAGTGGAAACGTATGTTGAAGATCTACATGAGCGGATGTGTGGTTTTTTGCATTGCCCTTTTTGTCACGGCTCTGCTGTGTTTTCTGATGCAGATTTCTCTGCATTTCGCCCTGGCTGAAGGCCTGAAGAATGGAATGAAGTACTACAAAGATACAGACACGCCAGGACGATGCTTCATGAAGAGAACCCTAGATATGACCCAGATTGAGATCCGCTGCTGTGGCAACAACAACTACAGGGACTGGTTTGAGATCCAGTGGATTAGCAACCGCTACCTGGACTTTAGCAATGACGAGATTAAAGCGTGAGTACTGGGATCTAAGTGGAAGAGATTCTGGATAATTTATATACATTTTCTTTTCCATCTGATGGCTTGTGACATATCTGAATTTCAGAAATGCATTATCATCGCAAAATGTGTAAAATATTAACTGTTACCATAGATGTAGTCAAATTCAAAAGGTATCAGTCATTGAACATTATTAGGAAAAAGTAATGAAGGCTGATATTCACTGGGTTTTGAGGAAGTTAAAGCTTGTTTAAGAAAGTAAGGCACCTAAGCGGATAGAGATCAGCTGATGTATATTTTACTCTCCTCTTCAGGAAGTGTAACCCTAAAGACACTCTATTATGAAATAATTTACACATAGCACAAAGGTTCTAATGAAACAATATTTTCAATATCTCGAAACAGACTCCTTGAAAACTTTTATGATGAATGCAAGAGGAATCGAATTTCAGAGTTTGTTTTGCGAGATTCCCAAGTAGATAATTGGCTCGTGGGTTTTATAAAGAGGGGAATGGGTTAAAGGGGGCAAATGGGTCCATGGAATAGATAATCTGTCAGTATCCTATTCCAAAATCCTTTAAAACGTACCTTCCACACAAATAATAATATTGTGCAATCTTTTACCTCCCATGGAGTGAGCCCCCAGTGTTTACCTCCCAATGGGCTAAATTGTCCCAAGGAGATGTTCATAAATCTAATTTAAAATAGGGTTTCTTTTCATTGTCAGATTGGAGTCCTCGGCTTTGTCCAATAATCTCAAAGTTAATGTGGAGATACAAATTTGTTGAGATGTGTTTCTAAGCCTGCCTCTCTTTAAATTTTTAATGCCACACCTAATAATACATCCCAGTCAATATAATTGAAATATCTGCCTGACAATTCAATCTTTTGGAATTTCTTAGCCGTGTCCAGAGCAACGTGGAAGGCAAATACTTGATGGAAAGTGTTCCCTTCAGCTGCTGCAACCCTGGCTCCCCTCGCCCTTGTATCCAACATCACCTGACCAACAACTCCGCTCACTACAGCTACGACCACCACACTGAGGACCTAAACATCTGGACCAGGGGCTGCCGTGAGGCCCTGGTGTCCTACTATGGGGGCATGATGAACAGTATTGGTGCTTTTGTGCTGCTGTTCATTATTATGCAGGTGGGTGTGGGAGAGGAAATGGAATCCAAAGTTGAACACAGCTTACTCATGGCCTTTGACTTTGTCACTAGATTACACTCTTGGCGGGTAAAGAATGTGTTGCTAGATTATAAAGTGAGCCACTAGATTATAAGGTCAGTTGGTGCTTAAAGAGTAATATAAATAGGTCTGAAAGAAACAGATTAATTATCTGCTTAATTGATTTGATTAACACTTTGTGTTGATGGCATGACAAGATATAGGGAACAAGCATTTAGCATGTGGGAAGTTGACAACATGAATTTTGCATAAATAACATGCACTTGGCATATTTACAGTTTCATATTTTCCTCTTACAGAACTTGTCTACATTACTACTACCAAATACACTGAAACTATATTCATGCATATACAGTTTAGTAGATGGGCACAGCAAACCTTCTATCTGAACTGTTACTGATTGCGTAATGTGACACGACACCAAATGTGCAAAAAAAGTAGTTCAAGAGGGTTAACCTGCTGTTAAGTTTGAACTGAAGGTGTAAGTCCTAAGATCTTGTTGCCAAACTGGATATTTCCTGGAAAAGTAGAACTCATGTGGGTCAAAACATCAGAAGCACACACCAATGATGCTGTATTTGAGCATGTGTGGAAGTTTCTAGAGATTCATTACCCTAAGAAAACCCTCTTGTGGACATATATATTTCAAAGACGTAATCACTTTCAAATGGAAACACATAAATTTGTGAAGCATGTTTAGTTCTACTGTGAACTGAATTTAATTTGTTGCAGGCTGTCGTGACTGTCGGTTTGCAGTACCTGACCACTTCACTGGAAACCCTGGCAGACCCAGAGAATCCTGAGAGCGAAAGTGAGGGATGGCTGCTGGAAAAGAGTGTGAAGGAGACACTTTCTGGCATCATGACAAAGCTCAAGTCGCTGTTTAAAGGCAACCAGGTACAGGAGGGAGACGCAGAAGCAGAAGCAGCTCCCACATAAAGCTGAGAGAGTCATGCCCCATCCCACCCCATCATGTCTGTGGCCACTTCTACCTTTGGGAGAAGGAATGCATGAAAGTTTGTCTCTTAAAAATATAGGTGTATATGCATACATATAAGATCAATACACCTACATTTGAATGAGATTCCAATTGATATGTGAATGTACACACTACAATGTAAATATTAATTAAATTTAAATTTAATATTTTAAGAATCAAATATCTGTAAATGTCCTGATATTATCATTTAACCATATCAGATATTCAGACCAAATAAGCCTCACTGTCCACTGTCCACGTCTGTAGTAGTATAAAGTTTGATCCTTATATTTCCAGTTTATTTATTGGTTGAGCGGATGTTTAACCCGACAGCCTCACACATACAATAACACATTTCACCATCAAACAATTAGGCGCTATTAAATCACTTTTCAGTAAGAAATTACTTTTTTTGAAGGGGTCACACGGCAGCTTTTAACCGGCAGCTGAGGAAAATGTGTTTTTGTAAACATTCAGCCCAGACCTTAAAGGGATGGAAACAGTGGCACACCTTGCTTTTTACACAACGCTGCCTTTAACAGACCTTAGGTTGTCTGACGATTTTCAAAAGCATGTTGATGGTGATCTACTGGAGAGCAGAACTCAATGGGGAAACTATTCTGTTAACAACAGCATATTGTACTCATCATGTTCACCATTAATGTGTGTAGTTCTCTGGTTAAATATCTGCTTCACAAGTTGACGAGATGTGCAAACAGGCTTTCTGTCTCAACTTCAGTGCTCTGTTGAACTCACAGTTGTGGGACAGTTACAGAAGTTGTCAAGAGTACCGACTAATCTAAGTCAGACAACCCAATCAGTTGTATTTATTTTTTTTTTTTTTAATCATTTGTGAGATTTTTTTTTATTTTCACAGGCACCTCTCTTTCTGTACATTTGACCTTGACTTTGCAGTAATGTCAGTTTTTGTGGATTGAGTGAATCATGTAGGAAACTCTTATTTGTGAGATAAAGATGTTTAAGTAGATTCAGTGTTATTCTGTTATTTTTTCACAATACATACTCCTAACACACACCTCGCTCTGAACAGATGTGACTCTTTGTTTCTGTTTTTACTGGTATTTAACTTGGTCTTTAAAAGACTTAAAAGACTATTTAAAAGACTTAAATATGAGGGGTGAAAGTGGGGTAAGGTAGTAAGAGCTGGTCACAGGTGAAAGATGTTTGGACAGCAGAGGGGCACAGCTTTACCTGATTGGATGAAGAGAAGGAAATGGCTTTTGCTCAGAACAGCTAAACACCCATCCTCAGAATACCTTTGAGCAAAAAACATGAACATGAATGTTTTTCAACATTAATATTTTAGGTTAACGTGTATAAAGGAAAGTGTATGGTTTAGAGACAGTAAAATCAATCCATCCATTCAGGAGTAATGGACTTAATTTAATATTAATAATTAATACCAAAGTTCCTTTAAGGCAAGTCATGTCACTCTGCCGCCATCTTTGAAACGCCTCTCTGGCATGCAAGTGCAGCTCCCATAGACATATAAAATACCTAGACGCCTCATTGGCTGCTTTGGACCGTTGCTGCGATACGTCAACGAGTCCGCCATATTGGTCCGGGCAAGACTGCTCTGTAAACAAATACAAGTAAACAGGGGAGCTGCGGCTTTTCTAGACAAAACGTGGAGTAAAGTTTACATTTCTCAACCAATTTCAACGGTTTATGATCTGCGTGGAGTTCAAAAAAAGTTTCTGTTTCTAATTACTCAGAATCTCGCTAGTTAGAACTTGTAAAGTATTAATTGCCATAAGGAATTGTGAAGAATCACGCTTGTCAAGCATAGATATGGTTTATTTTTCTTGGTTAATAATTGTGGAGACGTCCTTAATAGTAATATAATGTAATGTACATGAAATGTGCACAACGTTTTACATTGTGGAAATGGCTTTTTCTTTCTACAACACTTTTTAGCTCTACACTCTACAACACATTTTAGCTTTTTTTGTTTTTTTATCACGTCATAGGATGTCACAGGACAATTTCAGATGAATGTGAAGATAATGTGCTGAACTATTTATCTTTACCTTTTCATTTTTTTCAATTTATTTATATATGCGTTGCCTCCTAACCTTATGCTTATAATGCTTGTATATTTGTTTTATTATTCATACCACAACAATAAATGTCTTTATAGAAATGTTTATTATAGTAAAAAATACATAAAATATTAATTAAACAAATAATTAAATAAAAAATATATAAATAATTGTCTGGCAACTTGAAAATGTTTTTTTTTTTTGTCTAAAAAAACATTTACTGATCCATAAGCATTTCACATATTTACTGTCAGTACACCATAGTTATACAAATTAACCAAATGCATTTATTCAAATGCATAATCAAATTGATGGAAACTGATAGAAAATTACTGGGCTTGAAATATTCCTTATCCTGTGGCTCCCTCTAGTGGGCAACGTTAATATCACAGCTTGGACCCCTATTTATAGGATCATCCTTAATGGATCCAGTAATAAATTATGTTACAGCGGTAAAACATTTATAACACGACTACAGTACAGTTTAATCACCTTTCCTAATAATGTGCTAGTTAGCCAGTTTCGCAGCTGAAGTTTACAGTCTGCTCGTCACCCCACAGAAGAGAGGGGTAAAAAGGGTGTTTTTTACACTACCACTGAGAAATTTTAACCAAAGTATGTTATAGACTTTTCATTAAGAACCTAAAGAATCATATCAACTTGTGGAAAATGGGCATCCCATGACCCCTTTAAATTTAGGAATTTAAATATAAGTGTACTATAAGGTTAAAGGTTAGATGTTATAGTTCAGTATACAGTATATGACAGTTTTATTCTATAGAATATTATTATTATTATGATTATGAATAGCCTTAAAAATAAAAGTGAGTATGAGAAAGATCTAAGACTTTTTCTATGTACACAAAAGGCCAATTTCTCTCAAATATTGTTCACAAATCTGTCTAAATCTGTGTTAGTGAGCACTTCTCCTTTGCCGAGATAATCCATCCACCTCACAGGTGTGGCATATCATGATGCTGATTATGGGTTCGAATTCACAGTTTTAGAGCAGAATATATTGTTTTGTCAGCTGTTTTTTATTCAGGTAAAGAAATCCAAATGCAAATCAACAGTCATTATCATAAACACATTAAAATGCACATTAACACTTGAACAGTAATTATATTTAAATATTCTCAATATCTTGCAGTAAATCTTAAAAAATAGCATGACATTAATAATTGGAAGTGTCTTGTGTTGCTGTGGTATTGTTGTCAGTATATCATATTCTACACGTGTCCAGCGCTGAATCTCTGTGTGACTGAACACATTTGATCACTCTTATAATCTAAGGTTAATTATGAAAAAACAATCACATTAATTAACAGACATCATGTTATAGTGACTGAGACTGAAGCTAAAGCTACTTCTACATCACATGTTTTGGGGTCATGTGAGGGTCAGGGGTCATATAATCAGCACAAAGGTCACAGGGTCAGTGTCAGACAGGAACAGTTCAATGAATGTGTCGTAAATAATGTTGCATCTGTTCAGTGAGAAGGGTTTATGTAATTCTTGTGATCTGTATTTATATTTTGTTCTTCTATTTTAGTAACTGCTGGTTTTTCTCTCTTCTTTCTTCCAGTTCTGTTTAAATCTGCCTGGGACAAGAGTCTGAATTACGCTGGATTTGAGGGTGTCATGATTATAGTCCTCTTTGTGATCGTGATTCTGTTCAACCTCATCTTTATTATTTTCTGTAAGTATTTCCTTCCATCAAGAGTCAGTGAGATGAATGTGCTGTGAAATCATGATTTACCAGATTAATGCTGTTTGTTAAAGGCACAACATATAAAAACCATAATATCAGACCTGCGTTATCAGTTAATTGAAGCATTTCTATTAGACAGAGTTTATAGAGCAAATATTTATTTTATTTATTTAGTCATTTAGCAGACGCTTTTATCCAAAGTGACTTACAAATGAGGACAATAAAAGCAGTCAAAACTAACAAAAGAGCAACAATATATAAGTGCAAATGACAAGTCTCGGTTAGCCTAACACAGTACACGTAGCAAGGTGTATATATATATATATATATATA
>NW_015663347.1:94811-102969 GCF_001515625.1 Sinocyclocheilus rhinocerous
ACATACACATATATATATATATATATATATATACACATACATATATATATACATATATATATATATACATATATACATATACACACACATATATATATATATATATATACACACTCATATATATACACACACACACACAATATAGTCAATAAAATAAAAACACTAAATAAAATAGTGAATAGTACAATCATATAATAGGCCTAAGTTGTATAATAATATAATAATATCATATAATATAATATGCAGAAGAGGTGCAGTCTCTTGGAAATGCAGAAAACAGTCCATGACAGACTTGCTTCAGCCTTCCTTGAGGTTTGTGTTGTCCTGGTTCTACTGGCTAAAATGGGCAAAACATAAATGAGCCACGATTACATGACAAGCAATCTAATCAGCTGCTCTTCAGAGATGAGTCTGTAATTCTGACAGCCTGATCTGTCCTGTCACTCCTCTGGCTCACAGCATCGCACGGAAGACTCACTTGCGAGTTAGATTCGCTCAAACTATAAAATAAGCTCAGACTTCATAAGAATCATTTAAACTTTATATTATTTCTTATAAAGTCTCAGTTTACATAGCTTTTATCGTTAGCTATTAATAGTCTGACTTTGGTGGCTAACTAATGTCAACATAATGTTATAATGACAAAATAAAACAAAAAAACAACTATTCAGACTTACATGAGAAAGGTAATTTCCCGAGAAATAATTTGGATTTTTACGACGATTTGTAAAACCTCAAAATAGTCAGGGAATCCGGGATCTTTTCTTCAGTCCACTTGTGAGAGTTACGGCAAGTTGCCGGACCAATATGGCGGCGCCGTTGACGTACGGTCCAACAGCCAATGAGGCGTCTAGGTATTTTATATGTCTATGGCAACTCCTATCTCTTTGAATGGGGAAACATCAAATTCTCCAAAACTGTTCGCCAAACTTAAGATTACATTTCATATTTGAAATCACCAATGGAATTTGACAATAACTGTCCCATAAATGTTGTTTCTTTTGCTCAAATAGTGTTAAAAAAGCTTATTTTTCAGGCTAGACCAGCCAGTGTGCATGCGCAGTACTCAGAACGCTGCCTGTTTCTATAGCAACCAGGATTTCTAACGGCAGCTGCAGTGATGCACTGACTTTACCGATTAGCGATTGGCTCTTTTACTCAGAAGGCGAGGCTTCGTTCAATAGAGCGGCCATATTGAGCGTTGCATTTTTTCCCATTCAAAACTATATGAGTGACACGTCTTGGGTACTCTCGTCTAAATGTCCCGCCCCTCACCTCAGTGGCATGTGCTCCGGTTGTATTGTAAACAATGGCGTCGTTAATATCGTTTATCAGTTTGAGCCTGAATGAGAAGCAGAGGATATTATTGAAGAGGATCGTGCAGAATCTGTGCAAGCACGGCTTTTAATGGTAGACCTATGTTTTTTTGTTTGTTGTCGTCTCATACTTTTAGATACGCTGTTATTTGTAAATGCTACTGCTTATGTTAGCTTTTAATATACAGTTTTATCCTGATTAAAGCTTTAATACAGTACGGCAACTGCACGCGTGTCCATGTTTAATGCTTCTCATAGCTAAGTGAAAATAAGTGTATAAATGTAACAGTTCATTGTTGGAGCTGAGCTTAATATGAGAGAGAGAGAGAGAGCGAGAGCAAGATGCAGAGTGTGTGCAGAGCAGGGGGACACGAGGAACAGTATTAAGAACCGCTGCTTTAGAACATTGATTTTGAATCTTGTGAATCCATTAGAATCGTTAGAAGACAGAATCGCGATTCATATATGAATAGGTTTTTACGTGCACCTCTAGTTTTCTCTTCCTCTTCTCTAAAGCAGCACAGCATGGCCTTGCCCCCTTTGTTGCCTTTTCCCGAGGGCGGGGTTTATCGGGTTTGTTACGTCACGAACCCGGGAAGTAACTTGTTGTAGTCCCTACCAGCCATTTTTGTAGGCATTAAACTGCCAAAATTTTAATAGAGATATCTCCGTTTGCATTGAACTTTCAGCTTCGTAACTTCGCAGATATTGTTTATGCTCAAACAGCAACATTACACACTAACTAACGTTAAAAAAGTGAAATCGCAATGAACCACCCCTTTAATACTAACTTAATATTAAAGTTATAAGTAAAATAAAAATTAATAAGGGTGAAAACATTTCTAACTTAGGGTACAGGTAGTGAGCACTAAACAGGACGTGTGTCATTTGGTATTTTCTCCGGCCCTGAACTGTGACTGGCTGGTTAAGACCAGTTAATCAGCTTTGTGGAGCAGCTTACCTCCTCAGGTGAAGCTCTGGGACAGGTGCATCTCACACAGGAGCAGCAAACAAGCACTACTGGAGCATATATGTAGGATAACCTCAATCTCTTGTACAGGAGTTGTTATTGAACTGACCGAGATTAATTAACACACACACACACACGCAACTATCAATACCTGTAGATTTCTGAAGGAAACAATAGTGTTTGAAAGGCAGCAAAGGAATGTTGTTAGTTTCAGGTAAATTTAGGCTTTAGGTATTATGTCTGCATAAATTAAATTTACCTTTGTCACCCGCAGTCTGGGTTTCATTCTCCATAGGGCCTTTCGCACCGCTTTAGTTCCAGAACTAAATGTACAGTACTAAAGTACTGGGACGATTTTGCGTGAACTATTTCCCAGTACCATTTAAAGGGTTGCATTCGCACCGACAGTGTGTACTAGGATGTGACGTAAGCCGGTCGACAGCGACGTCATTTGTGCGCGGCGTTCAACAACGGAAACAAAGAAGAACAACGTTAACAACAGGAGGATGGAAGACGCTGTGATCGGAGCGTTTTAAATCATGTCATTTCGTACGCGTTTATCCAATCAATCTACTTACGTCACGGGTAGTACCAGTTGTGCTGGTTAGACCCTGCTCCGGAATAGGAGCTAATTTGATTCTCGAAAAAGGGAGTGCGGTACTAAAATCACAACCAGTTACGGCGGTGCGAAAACACCAAAAAGTGGGTAGTTCCACAATTAGTTCTGGTACTATGAAAAGGTTCCCGTTGTGCGAAAGGCCCTCATGTTGCAATGCAGCCAGAGAAGTCAAAATGTGGCAAAAAGGTCCAATCACAATTTAGCAAGCAAATAAAGCAGAGGCGTCATTGTCATCGGTAGATTTTGAATGGCAAACATGTTCAGTAAATCTCAATGGAAATTTCTTTAAACATAAGATAAACACGAGATTTAAGATGTAGGGGAGCGCGGGGCACAAAGTAACGCAGGGTTAGTTGTAACACACATGGTTTGAATATTTATTCTCGAAAAAGGGAGTCCGGTACTAAAATCACACCCAGTTCCGGCGGTGCGAAAACACCAAAAAGTGGGTAGTTCCACAATTAGTTCTGGTACTATGAAAAGGTTCCCGTTGTGCGAAAGGCCCTCATGTTGCAATGCAGCCAGAGAAGTCAAAATGTGGCAAAAAGGTCCAATCACAATTTAGCAAGCAAATAAAGCAGAGGCGTCATTGTCATCGGTAGATTTTGAATGGCAAACATGTTCAGTAAATCTCAATGGAAATTTCTTTAAACATAAGATAAACACGAGATTTAAGATGTAGGGGAGCGCGGGGCACAAAGTAACGCAGGGTTAGTTGTAACACACATGGTTTGAATATTTCCACACATGCTAGCATAACAAAATCTACAGTATTTATTAGTTACCATATCAACATTATATAGAAAAAAAGTGTGCCAAAATTCAAAACTCTTTTGAAGATATCAATGAACATTAAAAACATTAAAATTCTGGCTTAAGTAAATTTTTCATCTCTGTTTTTGTTAATCACTTAAAATTAGACAAATCTGTTATTTATCAGTTTAGATAGTTTTTTTAATGCTTCGCTATATGCTGTATAGCACACCCCAGACTCGACTTGTCGCGAAAATGAATTATCCTCGGTTGTGCGCGCACTTGTTTGCACATGAGCGACGGTGTTTTTTAGGAGTCTAATGCCGAGTTCACACTGCACGATTTTCAAACAGGTCGGCGATTCCCTCAGATCGCGTCTTTGATAATTCATCGCGTGAACGAGCACCGATTTGCCTCCGATTTCAGGCATTGTCAGCGAGTGAAAAATCGGGCTAAAATCGTGCAGTGTGAACTCGGCATAACGAATATGCTTCTGGGAAATGTATATAATGTAAAAGTTGACTGAAGCATTAAAACTCAAGTACAGATACTCCCCAAAAATACTTAAGTACTGTAACAAAGTATTATTACTTTGTTACATTACACCACTGTGTCTGCATGTGAGGCCATTTTGATGCAAAGCAATGATGGCTGCATGTGTTTCTTTGGCGGTAACCATTGCTAACAAGAACACAATGATTGGAAGCGCTTTTATAGCAATCAGTCTGCTCTTACGATCTAATTAGTATGATAGTGATTTCACCTGACTAGTACTCATTCACACTTTCACATGTGCTGCTGATATGATTAGTCAATTAATGTTAGCTGGTCATTAAACTGTGATTATTTTTTTTTTGTGAAAAGTAAAATTTTTTGGCCAATGAAGCTTTTAGCAATTATTTGAAATGCATCTGATCACTCTACACAATAATCTAGAAACAATGTGAATGAACACCACAGCAGGTTTAGCAGCAAACTTTGCAAAACACAAAATTTGTGTCACTGCCAAAACGTTTGGCCACGACTGTACACGAGGCCACTAAGCCTGTCTGCTCTGGAACATACAGAACAGTTACTTTACAGCACAAACATAAAAACACTGATGGGTAATCAGCCCATTCATCAGTACATTTTATGCATCACTTCAAAACACAACAGTCTTTTCTTCTTTTTTATTTCATTAATTTCATTAAATATAGTACAATGTACCCATTTATACAGGAATTCACATATTAACAAGTCAGTTTGTGATGTTTGTGATGTCTGCAGCCACTGGAAGTGTCTCAGGAAATATGCTCACCGCGTTAGAAACAGGCTTGTCATCTGAACCGCGCGAGACATGAAAACTTGTATCTGAAAGCAGCAACGGTGTGTTTTAATGAGTTTCTGTGTCGCTGACAAATACAACTCCTTTGATTTGGACTAAAGTCCCAAGCCAAGGCCACTATAAAGAAAAAAAAAACAACAGTCTAAAGCAGACCAAAGTTGAAACTGAATTAAGGATATGCAATTCTGCATCCATTACTGCTGCTGAGAAAATGTGCAGCAGTACAAGAAACAAAATGTCCAAATTCACAACACACGGCACACACATCAAAATCATGTTTAAGAGTGGAATTCATGTTCAGTTCAAGGAAAGCATGATTCCATAGATCAAGGTCGCACAGTCGCGAGAAACATAAATAATACGCATCACAAAAGAACGAGAAACAAACGGTCGTAAAAATGGACCACCTTAGAAATCCATCGTATTAGAAACATACCAACTAAACACCTGTACATAAAAACTCACTCGCGCAAACATATACACGACCCAAACAAACAGAAACCAGGCATTCAAGGACATATTCATGTGCTCCCGGATCTTCCCCGTGTTGGCTTGTATTGTATGAACATGAGCACGTTAATTAGGTGGCCTTAACAAATGTATTGCAGCATTCGAAATGACGGGGGCAGAGAGGATGCTGTGTATCCTACAGGTGGCGCTATCCCTGCGCACCACTGTGTCTGCATGTGAGGCCATTTTGATGCAAAGCAATGATGGCTGCATGTGTTTCTTTGGAGGTAACCATTACTAACAAGAACACAATGATTGGTAGCACTTCTTCCCTCCTTTTATAGCAATCAGTCTGCTCTTTCAATCTAGTTAGTATGATCGTGATTTCACCTAACTAGTACTCATTCACACTTTCACATGTGCTGCTGATATGATTAGTCAATTAATGATAGCTGGTAATTTTGTGTCAAGATAAAAAAACTGTGATTATTATTTTTTTTTTGTGAAAAGTAAAATTTTTTGGCCAATGAAGCTTTTAGCAATTATTTGAAATGCATCTGATCACTCTACACAATAATCTAGAAACAATGTGAATGAACACCACAGCAGGTTTAGCAGCAAACTTTGCAAAACACAAAATTTGTGTCACTGCCAAAACGTTTGGCCACGACTGTACACGAGGCCACTAAGCCTGTCTGCTCTGGAACATACAGAACAGTTACTTTACAGCACAAACATAAAAACACTGATGGGTAATCAGCCCATTCATCAGTACATTTTATGCATCACTTCAAAACACAACAGTCTTTTCTTCTTTTTTATTTCATTAATGTTTTACAATATAGTACAATGTACCCATTTATACAGGAATTCACATATTAACAAGTCAGTTTGTGATGTAATACACTGCTGCAGCCACTGGAAGTGTCTCAGGAAATATGCTCACCGCGTTAGAAACAGGCTTGTCATCTGAACCGCGCGAGACATGAAAACTTGTATCTGAAAGCAGCAACGGTGTGTTTTAATGAGTTTCTGTGTCGCTGACAAATACAACTCCTTTGATTTGGACTAAAGTCCCAAGCCAAGGCCACTATAAAGAAAAAAAAAACAACAGTCTAAAGCAGACCAAAGTTGAAACTGAATTAAGGATATGCAATTCTGCATCCATTACTGCTGCTGAGAAAATGTGCAGCAGTACAAGAAACAAAATGTCCAAATTCACAACACACGGCACACACATCAAAATCATGTTTAAGAGTGGAATTCATGTTCAGTTCAAGGAAAGCATGATTCCATAGATCAAGGTCGCACAGTCGCGAGAAACATAAATAATACGCATCACAAAAGAACGAGAAACAAACGGTCGTAAAAATGGACCACCTTAGAAATCCATCGTATTAGAAACATACCAACTAAACACCTGTACATAAAAACTCACTCGCGCAAACATATACACGACCCAAACAAACAGAAACCAGGCATTCAAGGACATATTCATGTGCTCCCGGATCTTCCCCGTGTTGGCTTGTATTGTATGAACATGAGCACGTTAATTAGGTGGCCTTAACAAATGTATTGCAGCATTCGAAATGACGGGGGCAGAGAGGATGCTGTGTATCCTACAGGTGGCGCTATCCCTGCGTGGCCGTTTTGGGACATTTGTGCTTACTTGAAGGGCAGCACCACCGGTCAATTGCCAAGCGATAAGAGAGCTGTCTTGCGAAACCTATTTATTTAAGCAAAATACCTTGAAAATAATTTAATAGTACTTGGAGAAGAAATTAAATAGCATTCCTATGAAGAATATCGGTGTTGAGAAGGAAACCATATTGTTGAGGTTCAATACCTTGGCTATATGTCTTTTTAAATATGCATTTCTATCATATTTAAAAGAAAACAGGAAGAGAAAATCTTCCACTGAAAAACAAAAAGAAAAAGTCATGCATTCATCCACTGTCAGAAAAATGGAAAAAGGGGTGGAGGAAGAGCAAGAGGCCTTGGTGTCGCCTTGGCAACCTCTAGCTCTGCTGTGCGGGTCCCCTTATGCATTAAGGGTGGGCGTAGGTGTGAGAAAGCATGACGTGACTTCACAGGTGCTGCCAGTCGATGCCCACCAAAGTTTGATTGGCCTCCTGGGCGTGGCCGATCTCCTCCGTGATGCTGTGCTGGCGCCACAGCTTCTGGACCTTCCTGTAGCGCTCTTGGCACAAGTGTAATGGGTTTCCCCTTCTAAAAGAGACAAAACGCATCCCTTGATCTCACACGTCTGTCAGAAATAATCATGCGTGTCAAATATCAGAAATGTGTCCCTGGACCACAAAACCAGTCATAAGGGTCAATTTTTTGAAATTGAGATTTATACATAATCTGAAATCTGATAAATAAGCTTTCCATTGATGTATGGTTTGTTAGGATAGGACAATATTTGGCCGAGATACAACTATTTGAAAATCTGGAATCTGAGGGTGCAAGCCTCCTGGGCGTGGCCGATCTCCTCCGTGATGCTGTGCTGGCGCCACAGCTTCTGGACCTTCCTGTAGCGCTCTTGGCACAAGTGTAATGGGTTTCCCCTTCTAAAAGAGACAAAACGCATCCATTGATCTCACACGTCTGTCAGAAATAATCATGCGTGTCAAATATCAGAAATGTGTCCCTAGACCACAAAACCAGTCATAAGGGTCAATTTTTTGAAATTGAGATTTATACATAATCTGAAATCTGAT
>NW_015663347.1:103145-105155 GCF_001515625.1 Sinocyclocheilus rhinocerous
GATACAACTATTTGAAAATCTGGAATCTGAGGGTGCAATCAACAATAAATCAAAATATTGAGAAAATCGCTTTTAAAGTTGTCCAAATGAAGTTCTTAGCAATGCATATTACTAATCAAAAATTAAGTTTTGATATATTCACGGTAGGAAATTTACAAAATATCTTCATGGAACATGATCTTTACTTAATATCCTAATGATTTTTGGCATAAAAGAAAAATCGATCATTTTGACCCATACAATGTTTTTTTTTTGGCTATTGCTACAAATATACCCCAGCGACTTGAGACTGGTTTTGTGGTCCAGGGTCACAAATAGAGACGTACCTTAGCCCTTGGTCTGTTTCCCCATAGTCGTCCAGGTATGGGGGAGCATAAAAACAGCCCTTAGTTTTGCCAGCCAGGAACAGGACCTGACTTTCCCGCACCCTGACAGAAATAAACACATACAAATGAAACCCTTCTGACAAATACAATGCAAAAAGCCATAAGGTTGAGTTACAGTGATTTGACTATGGTTAAAGGGTATGATAAAGTGAAGTGTCTAAAGTTAACACCACTGTAACTGTACTGCATTTATGAAATAGCAGCAACAGCAATATGACCAATGTTCAATAAATAAAGCCTGCATTGAAAAGAATTGGTGTAGGATTTACTTTAATAAAACAATTATTGAATTGTTTTATTACAAAGTGCGTGTTCAGTGCTGTTCGCGAGTGTCACGACAGCAAACCACTTACATTTCTATGGTAATCTAGAGCTCCTGCACTTAAGATTCATGTAGCTTGTTTGTGGTAATGGGAAAACTATTTTTAGAACAGCAGCGAAAATTTTAAAGTATATAAAAAAAGGACTAGTTTGAACATCCTTAAACTGGTACTGTGCTGTGCCACGAGATGTTTCAAAACATTTCACCGGGTACTTTCACTTTGGCCGCAGAGACCTTGTACTCTATGTGCTGTAAATGTGTAGTATTTATGTCTGTACGATAATCCGCAGAGCTTTCAGTGGGCAGGACTGTTTTAAGTTATTAATAAAGAAACATGGATGAATGAGAAAGTCAAGTATGCGGCTGATATTAAAAAGAAATATTAAAGTGCAATGAGTCGCGAAAGAGAATCTGCTACTGACAGGACGTGTGCTCCGCATGTGCTTCGGATGCGTGCTTAAATGGTCAAACACACACAGAAATGTCAAAATGCCTCTGTGAATGGTTCCTCACACACACAAGATTTATGCTCCTCAGTTGGGAACTCAACCTCACAGTGAAAGCCAACAATTAATTCTGTATTGCAACTTATTTATTCTTTGTTGCATATTTGTCTATTGACTAGGGCTGCCACTAATGACTATTTTTATTTCGATTAATCTATCGACTAATTTATCGGTTAATCTAAACGATTAATTTCCCACAAAAAACACAACAATTTTACTTAAGAATATTTTATTAAACTATATGTCATTAAACCAAATGAAATCCAAAAGTAAAAAAGTAAAGTGCAACATAAAATGCAAGAAGCAAGTGTCCATCTCATAGTCCAAATCACTGAAATCAAAGTTCAGTATTATAGTGTAAGAATGACAACATATCCACGTGTTCTAGTCTACTAATAATAAAATTATAATCAAAAAACACTTTTTAAAGGAGTATTTACCAGAATTATTTACCAGAATTTATTTAGGAGAAAAATGTAAATGTGCAGTATTTCTGAAAAAAAAATAAAAAATACTTCTTTAAAAAAAATTTATAAAAACAATTAATTGGAGATGCTTTTGATTATTAAAGTTTAATGGAACCATTAAAATGGAATCCAGAAAATAATGGAAAACAGAATTTGATAAACATAAAACTGTAAAACTCAATTAATTAGAAAGGCTTTTTGATTAATAAAATTTAATTTAACCATTAAAACGGAGTATAGAAAAATGAAAATGAAAAAAAATTAATTTGGAAATAAAACGGATTTCATAGTGCCCTATAATTATAATAAATTTTTTTGTGGTAATAAAA
>NW_015663347.1:105165-124354 GCF_001515625.1 Sinocyclocheilus rhinocerous
TTCTGTGTTTGCGTAGATTTATAAATGATTTACCTTACAAATCTGATGAAATGGCGCATGTTGCGTTCCCAGATGAACGTTATAATAAACCCAAACTCACAACCACATGCAGAGATGGAGTTTGAGACGCTCCACACATGTAAATGATAACAGTTCCTGTGGAACTACTGTGAACGGAGCTGCTGTGTGACGCATGTACTTAACCTACACGCATGAAAATAATTAAAGCGCATATACTGTATTAGAACTGCATCGCATATAATTATTTAATTAAATCGTAGCGTTTGTGAATTCACAATTATGCTTAATTATCATTTTTAAATGGGTTTAATATATCATGCAGCCTTGGAAAACAGACTAAAAATGTGTTTTATACATTCTCGTCCGTGAAATATATATATATAAAATATTGTATTATTTTTTGCTATGGCTCTTTTGGAAAAAAACATTAACCAAAAATAAAAAAATGGCTGTTTGGTCAAAAAAGGTTCCCGACCCCTGTGGTCACCCAATGATAATAATTGTACCTTATCCCTTACTTAACTTGCCAATTATATTCATAGATTTGAATCTACATATGCTTGCACAAACCTGAGGAAAATGCCGACTCCGGCTCCGCAGGCAAAAGTATGTGCGGTGCATGCGCCCACATCCTCTCCTTCCAGCTCGGTCTGGCAGCAGTAGCTCTGGGAGCACAGCATAGCACCACACACCAAACAAAGAGTAGGAGCGCGAGACTTATCCCCACCAGATTTAGGACACCTAGACGCCACCAAGATCAACAGATCATTTGATTCATGGAACCAGGAATGTATGACTCCGTAGAGAGCATGTCTTAGTTAGTAATCGCATTTGATTCGTAAGACAGAGGTGACTCACGTGAAGCTGGAGGCCTGGTTAATCAGGGCGCTGTAGTCGCCTGGCAGCTCTATGAGATGATTGGACTCTCTAGGAAACCTAAAACAGCAAATGGAAGAATGGTGAGCACTTGAGCATCGGCTGCAGTGAACACTTGAGTGTTGAGGAGCAGGACAAACCTGATGAGAGCCACGCTGCTCTGAAGACCCGGCAGCACACCTGGATGAGAGCACCACCTGCAGAGCACCGGATCACACCACAATTCATTAAAGCCACAGCTAACATCTGATCATTATGTTAACAGTTTTCAGATGCTTTACTAGATAGTGACGGTTACCCGTGCAGCAGAGGTTCCATGAGCTCCTGATTGTTGTAGTAGAGCTGGAGCAGGTTGGAGGGCAGACACAGGTATCCACACAGAGCCTCCCATTCACCCGCACCTAGAGCTGAACACACAGTCATCATTAGAACTGATACAGCAAAAGGGAGAGTGAGCCAGTAAAACGTGTGTAAAGTTTGAGTCATTTACTATGAAACTCGGGTGGTGCTGGAGCTCCGTTGAGATAGTGGAAGAAGAGAGCGGCTGCCCTCAGATAAGGCAGGATTCCAGCTTTCACACAGTGCCACAGATGCCAGCCTGAGCTCACCTCATGCAGGCCACTGAAACGCATACAGCTTTCAGATTAGAAACTAGTAGGGGTGAAACCGTCCCCCCTAAAAACCAAACTTCCTTCTTCATTTTTGAAATCAATTACAATACTTGGTAACACTTTATTTCGATAGTCCACTTTAGACATTCTATTAACAGTAAGTAACTTTGCAACTACATGTCAACTAGCAGTTAGTAGAGTATTAGTAGACTGTCTGCTTAATATCTTCTAACACTTTCTTTGTCAACTTATTCTACTAACCCTAAACCTACCCTAACAGTCTAGTCTGAGAGTTAGTAGACATGTAGTTGCAAATTAATGAGAATTAGTTGACATGTAGTTACAAAGTTACTTATAGTTAATAGAATGTCTAAAGTGGACTGTCGAAATAAAGTGTAACCCAATACTTATTATCTGTTATCAATTTGGTAGTTTATTTTGGTAGATTTATTTGAAAATGTTTATTTAAAAAAAAAAAAAAAAAGTGTAAAAATAGTCATTTTGAAATGACTTTTCTATTTTAATATATTTTAAAATGTAAAAAAAATTCCACTTGCGCCCGTGTCTTGCAGCTTCTCGTACATAATGTGGTTTAGTCATAAGGTGCTAGATCAAATGTAAAAATACTTCTACAAAAAAGTTTCAATTGCAGATAGGGTTTGCAAAAGGTGGAAAATTTCTGCAAAAAGGTGGAAAATTTCTAGTAAATTTCAGAAATATTCCAGAAATTTTGGAAACTTTCCAGGATTTTTTTTTTATATTCCAGGGATTTTTGGAAAGTTTCAGGAAATTTACCGGAAATTTCCACCCCTTTGCAACCCTATCTGCAGATATAGTCTTGTTTGCCTTTGTGCATACGGACATCTGACTGCCAAGTAGTGATTGTGTTTTTCAGCAATAATGCGCACCTTTAATTTACAGAGAAAAGAAGGTCAGTGCAGTTCTTTGTGCATTTTTCTTTTTTTGTACTTGTTACTTTGCACTTTTTGTTAGAAAATGTTTATTTAGCATTTATTCAAGTTTTTTAAGGCATCTAATATTTTGATACTTAATTTCCATGATCTAAATATTCTTAAATTAAAAGTTTGTTGTCATTTGGAAGTGTGTAGGCCTTCTTGCATTATTATGCGGTCACATTATGATTATATATTCAGTGGCATAAAATGGTCTTTAAAATGACAATAATATCGCTTATCGCAATTATTTCTGGGGCAATATATCGCACAACAAAAAGTTGTTTTCGTGACAGGCCTACTTCAGTGTCACATGATCCTCCAGAAATCATGCTGAAGAAACATTTATTATTTTTATCAATGTGGTGCATATAATATTTTTGTGGAAACAATGATACTTTTTGTCAAAGATTCTAGGATGAATAGAACGTTAAAAATAACAGCATTTATTTGGTCTTGACTGTCACTTTTGATCTCTTTGCTGAACTGAAATGAAAGCATGACCCCAGAACTTTGAAACCAACTGAGAAATTTGAGATGTATGATGAGGCTGGTTTAGCATTGTTTACTACCGTTTTACACAAAATTATTTGTGATAAAGTCAGTAAGTGCATCCCTTCAACATATTAATAGACAAAATGGCATTTCATTGGACAAAAGTATCTCAGTTCTCACAAAAAAAAAAAAAAAGAGCCAATTATGCATAATAGTGAGAACATAGCTAACAATGCAAAACATCTTGATGTTTGCAAAATGGGATTCATTTTATATTTGTTTCCTTTGATTTTGTCACAAAATTATATAACAAAATATATAAACCATAAAGTCAGTCACAGTGTGGCTGGCAGATGTGTGTGTGCTTTCACCTTCTCAGATGCGTCCTGAGTGTGTTGTAGAGCATACACACATTCTCCTCCTCTTCCCTCTCCGCTCCTCCACTCTCCTGCTCCATCCGCATCTCCTCTGATGGCACACAGGAGTCAACAAAATAATTTATGAAGTCTCTATGGTCATGTGGCTGCTCGTGAAGGAGAAGGATGAGCTTCTCACCTGGTATGGAGGTTAGGAGGATCTGGACTACGTGAGCAACTGTGATGAGATGCAGAAAGTGCAGTTGTGCAGCATCCGCACTCAGCCCTGAGGAATCTAGACAAAGAATCGCTGGATGGGACAGCACCAAGCTCACCTGTCACACACATTAACTGAGGTCAGAGGTCATTCTGAAACAACAGGCCAAATCTGAGCAGGCACTTTTACACATAGTTCTTGCTGTGAACTCTTATTGAACAAGATATGTGGGGAAAAAAACGTGTCAACTTGACACTATGAGTTATTCAATTCTTAGAAATACTATTGATGATATGTATAAGCAGATATAGAAGCAACACTGTTTGTTTACATACCAGCAAGTGAAACATGTCTATGTCCAGAATACATGGCGTATTCTCCACCCGAGGATCAGGAACAAGGGCTGAATCAACACAGAAGTTCATATGAATGAGGTGAGGGCTGTCGTGATTTCTCATAATCTTTGATCCATGCCTGAACAACTATTTGTGTTAAGAGACTGTAGAGCTAATTCTTACCTGCTAAGAGCCTAATAAAGTGATTCTGTACAGTGGTATGAGAGGAGACGGTCCAGCAGGCCGAGCCAAACCGGGTCAGAGAACTCAAACAGTCGTCCTGCATGCACAAAACATTTGGGTTACCAAACCAATCAAACTCAAGAGTGAAGATTTAAAGAATTAAGAGGCCACTTGAATAGGACAAACTAATAATTGATTTCATTCAAATTACAAGCTTGCAAATTCATTCAGATGTGTTTGATTACCTGTCTGCATGGTAAACTTCCAAACAAAGGCTTCTCTTCATCCACCAGCAACCTCTCTGTGAGAAATGAGATGACACTATCTTAATATACTGTACTTTTCAATTTACTTTTAGCCCTCATAATGCTTTAAAAATCTCCATTCATTTTTTGCATCCCTGGTTCCATTTGGACCCAGTGGAAAGTTAGCTTATAAAAAAGTCCTAACTTAATATTTTTGAACTAAACCCATGTATCTGAACAATAACTTTTGAATGTTACCATGTTATTACCATGTCATTACTATATCATTATGCCACATTACCCATTTTACTAAGTAAAATGTTTAGAAATTTCTAATTTTACATGAACTACAGAAAAAAACAGCTGTAAGGCAAGAAAAATATTTTTCTATATAAGAAATTTTACTTGAATAAATCATTATATGAAATGTGTGTTGTAGTTCGACACTTTCTTGCACTGACCTATACATTGAATGGTGTAGGCACAGCTGCCCCAGCACATGATTGGCACGCGGGGGTCCTGCTCATTTGGGTGCACTTTAAGACCCACTTTATATGTGGCTGTCCCAAACGTGGTCAACATCTCCTTTATGGTGCTTGAGTACGGGTTCCTGACAGAAAGACAAGTGTTTTATTAGTGTTGATTTTTAACAAGAAATCTTTTGTGTGGTGTAATTCTAAATAACTGGTAGTTTTGTATGTGGGTTTACTTTGGAGTGTAATCCAGTTTGAAGCCATCAGGTGGAGGGCAGTCATTAACACCATCCATATCATCAACACCTTCAGCATCTGCAGCCTTCCTGTGAGCAGAGAGCAGGGCTTTCATCTGCTGAGAGATGATGCTCAACCACTGGCTCAGATTAGGCTGTTCAGAGCTGCAACAAACACAAACACTCAAATCAAATACATCCAATGCCTCAAGACAAAAATCATACAATAGAGGTGCAGTCACATTGGCAAAATTGCACTAATTATCTATTACCTACACTGTGAGAGCTTTGTAAATTACAGTTCGGTCGTAACACGAATTATACTAATAGAGTGCTGCAGGGATGACATCATTTAGTACACCAAAACATAGAAACCAGTTAGCATTTTAGCACTTCCTGTTTAATTGTCCCAAAAGTCAATGGGTTTTTTTTTTCAAATGGGTTTTTGGTCTGAATGGCTAAAATAAGGTCTATTGTTACAAAAGCACAAGATATTTACATGTGTTATTCTACGACAAAATACATCAGTAATACCCCCTTGTGATCTTTGTAAAGTGTTTGCTAACAAGGGGCTAAAAATATCTCTTTTGCAGTTTGTAACGTAGCTATCCTTCAATGTAAACAGTGTGCAAAGTTGTTAAAGGGGTCATATGATGCTGCTAAAAAGAACATTATTTTGTGTATTTGGTGTAATGAAATGTGGTTCTAATCTTCTGCCTGTTACCGATCTACGTCACTGGGTAACACATGTGCATAATCCCGCCTGCCCACGAAATACGAACAGAGTTTGACCTGCCCACAAACACTTCCGCTAGTTAGTGTGTTTACATCATGTCGAGAAGACGCTTTTATCTTTGTTGGCTTCTAATCTTCTTTATTTGGACTAACAAGCGTCTCTGAACCACAACATGCAAGTACGATTGATACTTTATGTGTACATTCTCAATTGAGTGCTCAAAATATCTAGTTTTTTTTGTGCTAATATGTGATGTAAAGCTAGTGCAGCTTTAGGTTTCCAGGTAAATCGCGATCTTACTGAAATAGTTCTGATAATTCACTGTGAACAGAGATGGGCACAAATACATCAAAATGTATTTAAAATAAAAATACAAAATACTGTGTGGAAAAATGTGTTTAAATACAAATACAAAATACTGTGTGGGAAAATGAATTTAAATACAAATACAGTATTTTGTATTTTGAAAATACACAAAATACATGTGAATTTGGCCATCCAGTGAAGAAACACATTTAAGGCCCGTTTACACCAAGAACGATAATTATAAAGATAACTATATTAGTGTATTCTAAGTATACAATGCAGGTGTGTCGTCTGTCACTTTAAATGCTCAAGCTCTTTAAAGCAGAAATGATTCCAAATGGCTGACAATGTTTTTATCATTCATCATTTTTTTGTGCTGTTATGGTTATAGTTGTGGTGTGCTATCTGCAATTCACTTAGATTTAGGATGTACTCACACTAGATCCATGCTTGAGTGCGATTGACCCCCAAAGTCCAGTTCATTTCACAAGAGTGACTGCTCTGTACCGTGTCCAGTGCGGTTTGTTTAACCATGCCCTGGGCCGCTTGAAGAGGTGGGCTCTGGTGCGGTACACATGTAGTGCGATCGCTAACCACGCCGGAGCATGGGACAGTTAATTTACTATTTTTTTGTGCATTATGACAGCAAAAATCTTTATTACTACTTGGATATCACACTTTTCAATTAATTGAATTTTGAGTACATTTAGATTTATAATGGGTCTGGTTCTCATCTTATTGATGAACAGGTATTGTAGTTTGTGAGTAAAGCTGCAAATTCCACCATTAACTTTAGTTGCCTCTGTAATAATCCTCTGATATCTGTCTGTTAGAGAAAGGACAATCACGCTTGGGCTTTAGTACACGGCAACTGTGCCTAGTGTGAGTATGCCCTTAGAACATTTTTTTTTACTTTATATCTTTAGCATTATTGTTATCTTTGTCTTGGGGTACACACACAGAAAGCTGCTTATTACTCATTTATCCATGTTTCTTTATCGCTCTGATGTGTCAATAGCTACTGCCCACTAAAAGCGCCACAGATTCAATTAATTGAATTTTGAGTACATTTAGATTTATAATGGGTCTGGTTCTCATCTTATTGATGAACAGGTATTGTAGTTTGTGAGTAAAGCTGCAAATTCCACCATTAACTTTAGTTGCCTCTGTAATAATCCTCTGATATCTGTCTGTTAGCGAAAGGACAATCGCGCTTGGGCTTTAGTACAAGGCAACTGTGCCTAGTGTGAGTATGCCCTTAGAACATTTTTTTTTACTTTATATCTTTAGCATTATTGTTATCTTTGTCTTGGGGTACACACACAGAAAGCTGCTTATTACTCATTTATCCATGTTTCTTTATCGCTCTGATGTGTCAATAGCTACTGCCCACTAAGGGCTCTTTTTTTCCCTTTATGCTATTGCTAACTAAATGCAAATCTGAATGGTGTTCCATTTTAACCTTAATCTACAAGTACAACCGACCATGACATCCTCACCTTATCTCATGCTGCCTTCACAGGCTATCCGAATTGTTTATTTATTTATTTTTTGTAAATATGACTTTACTAGTTGGCAATTGGACATGAATGCCTTTGTTATATTTTCTACTTTCTACTATAATTTTTATACCTAAGTTTCTGAGTTGTGCAGGCCATAAACTTTAAATATGGTGGAGGGGAAAACATTTGCTGCTGGGACAGGCATGCTTTTTTCCCCACAAAATCAAGATCACCTTATTTTAATGTTAAAGTCATGCACATAGTAGTGCAATAACCATTTCAAGTATTTTATATGTTTTATACACCGCAAAACAGTATGTATTTGACTGAAAATCTAAAATCATCAACAAGCTAACTATAAAGATCTGTGAATGTTTATATAGTTGTCAACAAATGGGATGCTACATTTTATTCTAAATTAAATATCTTAAATATCTACGATTTTGGCTTTAATAAGATTTTCCCAGGAAACCTGGCGTCCTCCACGATTCCTATTCTTTCCAGCAGCAAAGCACTTGAATGCGACAAGCTTGTAATCAGGACTTCTGAAATTGGAAGTAGGAAATTTTGATAGCACACGAAGGCAGTATTATTCCTTATTTCCTTACAGGAATCCAGAAAATGTCATTACCCAATTCACACAGCTGCAGCTCACATGCATGAAAGTGGCATGTCTGAACTAGCTGATACAGGAAATCAGCAGTCTAATTAAGAGGTTGATTGGCAAAAAGTATTTTATGTATTTTGAAAATACAAAAATACTAAGATTAAATGTATTTAAATACAAAATACTATTTTGTATTTAAATACCTTTGAAAAAAATCAAATGTATTTTGTATTTCAAATACGTATTTTAAATGCATGTATTTGAAATACTGCCCATTCCTGACTGTGAACCCACTATTTCCTAAGAATGTGTCGTAGACTGTCGTTGTTCGAATTACTTCGTTTAATAATAAAGAATGTAGTGTAGCGCACAGACTTTATAATCATTCTGAAATTGCTGTTTATTTTGCTGCACCGGCAGTCATAGGGTTAATGCAGGGAGTAAAAGATCCGGTAGAGAGAGAGATGCGCGAGTTAGACTGGTGCGCCTGTGATACAGCTGTTCTGCATTCTAATTAAAAGTTAAGACATGGAGCATCTTTTGTCTGTCGTTCGTCAGACATTACAGTAGACATATTTTGGTTTATAAACTGTATTGTTTCATCAGTTAGTCACATCAGCACTCGGCTAACGTATCCCCTATTATTGTTTTGTTAAGTGTTTACAGTTTAGCAGCTAAAATTTAGCTGTGGGCACGATTCGCTTGCATAAGTGTTAAAAAAATGTTTTTATGTCATTATTTTAAGAACGGATTGGAGCACTATATTATTGCTTTATGTAAAGGTGCATGCTAGGGTTGCCAGGTTGTCACAACAAAATCCGCCCAATTACTACTCAAAACTAGCCCAATCGCGTTTCGAGGGGGTCCCCTGTTAAAAATCACGTTCCAGGGTATAAATTACACTTTTTTTTGTCAGGGTTCCCCTGGTAAATTCACATTCCAGAAGCTAAATATGACGTTATTAGGGTCGCTTCGACCCGCGGACATCAAAACAACCGCGGACTTGGCAACACAGATGGTAGCGCTTGCTAACTTGCTCAAGCACTCCTCTTTGTGCCAATCACAACAGGCTTGGCCAGCTGACCAATCAGAGCAGAGTAGGCTTATGGAAGGGAGGGGTTTACAGACATTTCGCTCAGAACTGAATCGAACAAACCGTTTCGAAATTATGGACAAATGACTATGTATAAATGTATATTCTGGAAAATTACAATGTTTTCTGACCTTAAATGCATTTAAACCTGTAGTAGGGGACTCCAACACAATATTAGGACACTTTACAAAAAACATATGACCTGCTCTTTAAGGACAATAAACTTCAGCCTGAACAGGAAAACGCATCCACTCAACTAGCCCACTTATACAGCCTCATTGTGTAACTCTTGCACTGTTGCAAACTATTCTATTCTAATCTAATTCTATTCTATTCTATTCACTCTTGCAAACTATTCTATCTCAAACCTTCAGGGAAAATGTTTTTTATATAAAGATTGAAAGAGCTGTCAGAAGCTTAATGGTGTTGACATTGAAATCATGCTACCATGTTGTAGTATTGTTTATAGTATGTTTATAACTTTAATATTTTACTTCTGGTAAACACATTTTGAAGACAAAAAAAAAAAAAAAAAAAAAAAAGTAAATAAATAAATAAAATAAGACTAAGAACTAGCAGCTGGAGGTCGAAGTCATCTGTGTGTTTGTTGCAGTACCTGCAGCTGGTCTTTGTAAGAGGCAGCAGAGGAATGACTGTGTTACTCAGACACTCGCAGAGTGGACACAAGAACTCTCCGTTCTCCACGTTGTAACTGGTGTGCACACGTAGCCTCTGCTGCCTGCGCTGTTCTTTAGCCTGCACCGCTTCAAAATACCTACAGGGGGAGACATTAGACATAGATACATGACAAAAACACACACTTCAGGGATTCACGGTATCGTGTTTCTCATTTTTCATGATGATTCTTACCTCTGCCAGCAGTGAGAGTGCATGATGTGCCCGCAGCTGCCTGTGTGTGTGCCGAACGACAGGTCAGGGTGCATGAAGAGAGGGTCATACTTATCTGCAACACAAACACAATAGCATTCATTCAACCAAACATGCACTTGTATGGTACGATGACCCAAAGACACGCATATAAAGACATGCCTGGGTTGTGTGGAGGTCTCTTGCGGTTTTTGGACATGACAGTAGAGCGCTGGACAAAAGCAGCGAGCACCATGGCTTTGCCATCAGTCCTGATTTCCTGCTCCTCCTGACACAGGATACATGTCACCATCTGTCTCCTCTCACTGCCGCCTGCACACCACCGCCGTGGACCCACACAGACCAGTGTACTATCACATGAACTGGGGCTATGAAGTAAAGAGAGGACAACAAATTAGAGGATAGCATCTGGAAACTAATGTATGATCCATGACATTTTCCAGTGTGATGTGTGTGTGTGTACCTGTGCTCCAGTGTGGAGGAGGTGGAGGGGTCGAGCTCCTCCAGACTCTGCTGGAACAACTCTTTGTTCTCGTTGATGAAGTGTCTTTGCATCTCTGACATCTGAGCCATGATCTTCTCTCTCCGGAGCCGCGCCATCTCTGCTTTCCTCTTCCGCTCTGCCTTATCTTTATCCCGCACCATCTACACATACACATACATCCAGTGAGAACACAATGCAACTTTAACAAGTCATAATGCAAGCATGTTACGCTTCCTATGCTCACCTCCTCCTGGCTGTGCCCTGAGCTGTCACTGGGGGGCGCACTGGCCGTGCACACCCGCGTGGTCTTGATGTTGGCCACGGTCTTCAGATACACAAGTAATATGAAATATTAACATGTTTTTCATGTTGATATTCAAAATACATAAAAAATATAAGAATTTCAATAAAAATAAAAACAACTAAAAAAACAAACAAAAAACACAAAAGGAAATAAACAAAAACATGATAATCATATACATAAATACATTAATATAAATATATTTAACTAATATTTAATATTAAATAAAAATAAGTAACATTTTAAAATACCGAACAATTAAAATAAACTAAAGATCTAATAAACATTTTTTTTTTCTTTCCTTTTTTAACACCATGTCATGGCTATGTTCTGGCGAGAGCCAGGTTTAGTTATTCAAAATTTAAAATAAAGATGTTTAAGATTATTTTTTTCAAAAAAACTTGAAATAAATAAATAAATAAAAATAAAGTAATAAATTAACCAATAAAACAAACTACAAACAAAAGTTTTTTTTTTTTTTTTTTGGCTGTTGCTGCCCTCTATTGGATAGCTGAGACATTTACACAAACATTCTAGTAGAGGTCTGCGCGGGACTGTTTTTTTAGTCTCGCTCCCGCGAGGTTATAATCCACACCCACCCGCTCCCACGATATATTCACTTTGTTCACCTGCTGTCCGCTTAGAATAATTTTCTTCCCGACCCGACCGTTCCCGCTAAATTTAGATCTCGTTTCCAGAATCTCACATTTAAATTTCCACTACTGAAAGAAAGAGAGATAGGCTAACAAATAAAAGTGTAGTCTGCACAAAATTGTATTTGTTATTTTATTCGTCTTGTCAAGACACAAAATTCGTTTAACATCTTGCTGTCAACACAGTAGGAAAAAAGTGTCACAGAGAAAATAAAAATGAAGGTTGTACAAAAATTGAGAGTGAGTAAAGCGCAGATATGCTGTTCTGAAAGGACGTCGGGAACGGGATATTGTTAGACCGCCCGCTCCCGTTCAAATTACACCAGAGTTACCGACCGCTACCGCGTTTTATTTGGAAATTTAATCCCACGTTGCAAGAAATCTGGTCGGGTCCCATGGTCCCTCTACATTCTAGTGACAGGTGGCTTTGTAATGAGATTTGGATCAGCTTTACCTTGAGAATCCAGCGGATCATGTCCTTGTGCACCTCCAGGTGAGGAGCATTCTGCAGGGTTTCCAATAAAGCCAAGATACTGGGAGTGTTAGCAGGAGCCTCACCTGGTCCTACAATGAAGAGATTTAATCAGCTCAAGAGGTGGGTGGGTGTGTGTGTGTGTGTGTGAGAGAGACAAAAGAAAGACATACTGGAGATTTTGAGAGTGAAGCTGAAGTTGGTATCATCATCTGCGCTGCCGATAAGATGTTGCTGTTCTTCCACCAGGCCCATGCCTATGAGATGCAGCACCTGCAGGACAAGTTCATACTGAGCTCTAACTTGAGTGTGTGGTAAGAACATGTCTAATATCATGGTAAAAGCTAATTTATAGCAAGATTATGTTCATGATAAAGTAACTGGAAATTAATTGACAATGATTTAAATATTAAATACCCATTTAGTAATAACTTTTTTTGAATAGTGATTTAAATACTTTTCAAGTGAACTGTACTTGAAAAGCATGTAATGGACAAGATGTAATGCTAATTATCTAAAAATCTATTATGTTTGTAATATGAGAGAGTGCTCCAGTCTCTCTCTCCCTCACACACACACACAAACATACCCTCTGAAGCATGGACTCAGACCAGTGTCCCCCGCTGGGCTCCATTGCCCACTGCAGCACAGCTCCCAGAATCCCCAGCAGCACGTCACACTGCAGCATGTTCACCAGGCTGGCAAACAGTGGACCGAACCGAGGCAGAACTGGTGGAGGCAGAACTATAACAAACACACAATAAAATCACTTTAAACACTGGCACGGTCATCACATAACACTAGGGCTGCACAATTAATCAAAATAAAATCGAAACATTATCAATTAGTAAAGGCTGCAATTTAATTAAATACACGTGTGAGCAGCTCATTGTCTGCTGGTGTTTGCAGCCTCTTGGTTCACAGTAAATGGCGTCACTTATAGCATACATTAAAATGCTTATAAATTAATACTTGTAAGTGTTTATGAACAAAGGTGAAATAATTATTATTATTAAACTGTGTAGCCTTAGAAACATAAGCACAGCAAACCTGGATTTCTTTTTTTCACAATTATTATCGGAGATATTCAAAAATATATTTTATTTTATGTATTTTTTTTTTTTGTGGTGCCCAAATTATATCGCTGTATCTCAATTTTAGTTGATAAAAAGTGATTCAGAGCTACAGGTAAAAATAATAAAAACAACCCATTTTAATGATGTAATGTTCTTTTCCGAGTGAAACGTTTGAATTGTTTGTCCACACCTAGTGTGTATGTGTGTATATATACAGTATCTCACAGAAGTGAGTACACCCCTCACATTTTTGTAAATATTTCATTATATCTTTTCATGTGACAACACTGAAGATACAATCTTATTAAATTTATAAATGCATCACACTTATTTTCTGACTATCGTGTATTTGTAAGTTAAGTCAAGTCAGCACAGTGATCTATTGTAAAGCTATTCTCTGCTTAATAAAGACCATGATTAGGGATGGGAATTGTACAGAATTGAATAATGGTTCCTTGATGGCAGTGTTTTTAAAGCAAATGTTATCAGAAATGAATTGCTTTATGCAATTAATGGAATAAGCCGGTTAATACCACTCACATTTTTACAATGTTGTTGCATTTAGAAACTTGCCTATTTCACCTGTATTTGCGTAATGTTTTCTTTTAGTGAGATATCAAAGCCAACGTAATTACTTATGATCTTTTTGGTAAAGGTGAAGCAGTGACAGTTGACTTACATTCTCAGGCAGGGCTTTGACCAGCTCACTGTGGGCCATAGGTCGAATGCATAGCTGGTGAACGATCTCTCGCCTTGTCTCATCAGAGCTCTCCACCTGACCAACACCTGATGTGTATCGCTCCCCTACAGGAAAAAACAAAAACAAGCAAAGCATGAAAGACATTATTTTAATTTACTTTCTACGGTGTCTAATAAGCTTAATACACCTGGTATAACAACGCTCAACATGTTGAGAAAAGATCACTCACCCACGATCATAATGACCAGATGCAGCATCTCCTCAATTAGTGTGTTATTCTGCTGAAGCACATCCTGAGAGACAGTGAGAGAAACACGCATCACTGGAAATAGAAATGAGTGCAAGCAGAGAGAAATCAAGCAAAAAGAAAAGAAATGGGGACAAAAAGTGGTTTGGAGGTAGGCAGACCTTGTTAGCATTCTCTCTGCTGTATCTCTTTCTGCAGTCTGCTGAGCTGAAGATATGATAGAGCTCAAAACGGCTCAACATGATCATCAGGAAGTGGTTTGGATCCATCATAGAAGCTCCAGCCTAGATACAAAAACAGTATGCATAAGAACTTATACTTGGCATAGAGAAAATGAATCACATTGTGCTAAAAGGTTTATTGTACATTGCTTACATGATAAATAAGGATACTTTCCTGCCAAACTGTCATTGCTGCAATGCATCCATATGTTTGATATTCTCCATAGATTCTTGTTTCTCTACAATCATCACGATTTTAATTAAGGCTGTCGCGGTAAAGGAATTTCCCTTGCGGTAATTTTGAGTGGCTCAATAGCGCGATATGCGGTATTATTGCCATAGATATATATATATATAAAATCTGTGTGGGTATGTTACGATATAACGAGGTCATATTCAGAAACCAATGAAACCGAAACCAAATAGCGTTGAAACAGGAAGTGAAGTAAACAGAAGAGAATGACAAAATAACAATCCACATAACAGAACATAAACCTGATAATAAGATTGTTAGGCTATTGTTAGCCTATATGTATAACAGCTCGTTCTGATCCTCGAATCCGACTGGACAAGAGACTTTCTATTGATATTTCCACCTGCGCGCGTTCTAGACGGGCTGTCAGTCAGTGCAGTTACATTGTTGCGCCACAAGGTGGCGGCAAGGGTCTGTCTTTGAGTGTGTCTTTAAAGGGGTGGTTGACTGGTTTATTTATAGGCTTGATTGTGTTTATGGGCTAACATGTGTTAATGCTTCGTTTGTTAAAAAACGCATTATTTTTCACATAATTTACCTTTATTGCTAGCCCGGTGTGTTGTGATTGGCTAAACCGCCTCTAGTGTGCGTCTAATCGTCCCGCCCCTCAACTCAGCGGCATGTGCTCCGTTTGTATTGTAAACAATGACGTCGTCTATATTGCTTATCAATTTGAGCCCGATTGAGACGCAGAGGATATTATTGAAGAGGATCGCGCAGAACCTGTGCAAGCACGGCTTTTAATGGTAGGCCTAAGATTTTTGTTTGTTGTTGTCTCATACTTTTAGATACGCTGTTATTTGTAAATGCTACTGCTTCAGTTAGCTTTTAATATACGGGGTTTATGTACAATTCTGGGTTCTTGACGTAACGGACCTGGGAAGTAACTCGTTGTAGTCCCTTACCAGTCGTTTTTGTAGGCATTAAACTGCCAGAATTTTAAAAGACGATATCTCTGTTTGCATTGAACTTTCAGCTCTTCGTAACTTTGCAGATATTGTTTATGATCATACAGCAACATTACACACTAACTAACATTAAAAAAGTGAAATCGCAATTAACCACCCCTTTAAACCGTTCGTTCAACTACACGTTCAAAAACGCGGATTCATTCAAAGAGAGACATAATGAAAAATGCTGTTGAAATCATTTTAACTTTGAGCGCCACGTTGGAAGGCTCAGCTGACCAATGCGTTGATGCTAAGACAGATTTGGCTTTCCTTGGACATGACAACCTATTTTCACAAATATATATGACTCGCAAGTAATCGCACATGCTCAGTTGATCTCGCTCTCATTCGTTGTCTGTTTAGGCTTGTTAAGTGCAAATCTACGGAGCCTCAGTACAAATCAGCATGGTACACATTATGTTATCATTACTAACTTATTTAATATTCAGTAGATATACACGAAGTGTAAAACGAGAAGGGCATAACCCTATGAAAAAAGAAAACACGCAAAAAACGCGGTTGCTGCAGTTCTTGCGCTCCTCTGCGGTTTGCTCGTCAATACCGCGGTATTGCAATATTGCGGTTATCGCGATAGCCCTAATTTTAATAATATCAGTGAACTGATGACATATTTTGTGTGTATATATATGATTTAAAACCACTGCCGTTAAAGAACCATCATTAAATTATGTACAATTCCTGCATTAAGCAGAGAATAGCTTTATCTCTGTGCTGACTTAACTTACATATATACAAACCATGATAGTCAGAAAAAGTTTGCCATATTTTCAAATATAAAAAAAGGATTGATCTTGTCCAGAAGGTTATTTTTGTATTTAACTGCCATATTAACTAGAAAAATGCATATTGACTATAGACATTTCTATGGCTTAGGGCGAAAATAAAAATAAAAACTCGGTAACACTTTCTATGAAGCCCGTATTTATAATACATTATAAGGGTATTCTTAAGGCATTATAATGAATGCATAATGCATTATAAAAAAAACGTATAATATGTTATATCAACTCATGATCATAACAACAATCATAACAGTTATAATACATCATAATACTTACGTATTTGTGGTAGAAAAAAATAGTATTATTATTATTCTTACTTATAAGTGGTCTTTGACCGCTTAAAGTAAAGTAGCATAAGAAAAATGGCAAGATATGAGACTTATAATACATTATAACTATGAGAAATATAATCCATTGTAAAAGTGGATGCAACGTGTTCATTGTGTTATAAATCATCATACTCTTAAAAGCTATAACCACAAATAAGAAAATATTATAATATATTAAAACTGTTCTTATGAATATTCATGAGATGATACAACATATTATAAGGTTTTTTATAATGCATTATGCATTCATTATAATGCCTTAAGAATACCCTTATAATGTATTATAAATGCGGGCTTCATAGAAAGTGTTACCAAAAACTCAATTAATCAGGTTTTCCCATCACTGTGGATTATTTTCCACATAATGGTAACGAGAATACTGGTACAGAAAATGGTGATGAATTGATTAAAACTTTAGGACCTTTTTAAAAATATATTTTAGGCCAATTTTAGGACTTTTTGTATTGTGAAATTTATAGCACATTACATTGAAGCACAAATATTTTCATGATTTAAAATGAATGTAATCCCCCTTTTTTGTAACTGATTCCTTCATGTAAAATCCTAAAAAAAAAATATATATATATGGTTTTAATCTTTGGAATTAAATACTTTTTGGATAATAATTTTGGAATTAAATATCTTCACACTACTGACCTGAAGCATGATGAGGTCTTTATCGAACATCTCCACTCTACACTTCACATTGTGATAATAATAGATCTGCAAAAACAATTCAAGAAAAAGCACCAATTTTTTATGAAAAGGCATTAACACTAACAATCACGCTCTTAAAGATCTTGAGTATTAGAACGAAACACATTTATAAGCTTGCCTGATTGACCAAAGAGAAGCCATTTCTTCTCCACATCCCAGCATGCACCTGGGCACAGAGTATAAGGCAACGGAGCGGGTGCTCGATCAACATGGGTGGACTCAGTTCACTCTGTGGAAGACAAAAGAGGCCTCAGAAATTGCCAAGATTGTTTTTGCAACAATTCTCATGAACCAAAACCAACAAACTTACCAGCGGCAGCTGCTCAGGGAATCGATAGGCAACCTCAGTTTTGCTCAGCAGAGCATGTAAACCTAACAGGTAGAGAGAGAGTCGAGGTTCAGTTGATATGTGGGGTGGTTACCACCATCAACTAGTGGTTGACCGATATATCGGTCGACCACTACCATCAACCACTGCAATTTCAAGAGTGACTCCTATATTTCATACACATTCGATAACTCAAAGAACTCTCCGGATTTATTCTCAAAACTTCGCAGCATGTATATGGCCTTACTGCAAAACGGACTGTGTGAAACCATGTTCGACTGACCTGCTAAAAGCCGGGACACAGGCAGGTGTATGCTGACTTTCTCCTGAGAGACGCAGTAGCGGATGGTGTCAACGGAGTGGCCGCACATGCAGAGGGTTATGGGCTGCTCCCCATCGGTGAAACCACTGTGGCAGTGAGTCAGCGCACTCAGGCACTTCTTATAGGCTTCGATCAGCACTCGCTCCTGTGCATGTGACAAATAATAGACTTGTATCAAGGCCCCATGGTGCATTATGGATACTAAAGTGAATGTGTGTCTAACATGCACTTACATCACTGGCACACCATTCCTGCATCATAGAGATGATATGAGTGAGCTTCATCTGTAAGGTGAACGCTGCCTCCCATTCAGGCTCCATCTCTATGTGCTGCCCCACCTGACGCACTACTGGGTCCATTCCCTGCAAAGAGGACACACACAGCTGTTTTACTGCCCAATTTCAATTACCACTGACACGCAATCTTAAAATCCAGCCCTCTACGAACACCTTGGCAATTGAATCGCCATTGGCTAGTACATTTTTTAGTTTACTCGCCAGACTGATATATATATATATATATATATATATATTTTTTTTTTTAAAATGACATTAATTTTTTTTATTTAGTCATTTAGCAGACGCTTTTATCCAAAGCAACTTACAAATGAGGAACTGATTTGCTGAAATCAAAACAGGGACGATAATAGGTGAGCGCCAGCCAATGAGATTGCCGTTTGCGCATTAGTTCCGCCCACTACCGGAGAAAGCGGTAGTTCTTAAAAGCTGAAGAATTCCAAAGGAACTCCGTTATTTTGACAGCAAAATACAACAAATAATATCGTTTACATGTAGCGTGCATAGGTAAGCGCGTCAATTCTCTCTCCCTCTCTCGCTGCGTTTGTGTAAAACAAAGCGACGGCGAGTCGTGCGCCTTCACACTAGAGTTTACGGTACATTAAATACAGGTGCGTTGCACATCCATTCAGATGAACTGAAAAACAGCACAGATCGCTTGGCAGAGAGTGAAACTCTGATGCGCTCAGTCAGAGAGTGTTCGGCGAGTGAAAATATATCTGAGCTAAACTTATACTTAGCCTCCAACTCACACATTGGCGAGTAAAATCTAAGAATTTATTAGCCATTGGCTAATATTAGACATCATTTAGTCGCCAGAGTGAAGATTTAGACGCATATGCGGGTGATTTACTCGCAATGTAGAGGGTTGCTAAACTCACAATTCTGAGTTTATATCTCACAA
>NW_015663347.1:125037-135501 GCF_001515625.1 Sinocyclocheilus rhinocerous
GTTTACTCGCCAGACTGATATATATATATATATATATATATATGTTTGTTTGTAAAATGGCACAGTTTTATAAATATCTGAAAGTACACTCATAACATCAGTCAGGCAAGCATTATAATATGATAATCAATATTACTTAATGATAGAACTTTAGTAATTAGAATTTAAACTTGATAACCATGTATGAATGCATATTAGTCATTTTAACTGAACTGACTGGTGGTGGTGCTTTTTGGTCATTCAGTGTTTCTGTAAAAAAATAGGGTAAAAATTAAGAAGAATATTAATCAGGTTGTGTGCTTTCGCTCGAACTGATTTGCTGAAATCAAAACAGGGACGATAATAGGTGAGCACCAGCCAATGAGGAAAGCGGTAGTTCTTAAAAGCTGAAGAATTCCAATGGAACTCTGTTATTTTGACAGGAAAATACAACAAAGAATATCGTTTACATGTAGCGCGCATAGGTAGCGCGTCAATTCTCTCTCTCCCTCTCTCGCTGCGTGTGTGTGAAACAAAGCGACGGCGAGTCGTGCGCCTTCACACTAGAGTTTACGGTACATTAAATACAGGTGCGTTGCACATCCATTCAGATGAACTGAAAAACAGCACAGATCGCTTGGCGGAGAGTGAAACTGATGCGCTCAGTCAGAGAGTGTTCGGCGAGTGAAAATATATCTGAGCTAAACTTATACTTAGCCTCCAACTCACACACTGGCACAAATCTGATAATTTATTAGCAATTGGCTAATATTAGACATCATTTAGTCGCCCAGAGTGAAGATTTAGTCGCATATGCGAGTGATTTACTCGCAATGTAGAGGGTTGAAATCACATTGGCAGTCACCTGCATGCATTTTAGCAACTCCAAGAAAGCATCAAACCCTTCAAGATACTTCTCCCTGAGTTGGTCGGTCCACTCTGTTGGACGGCTTATCAGGACATACCTGCATCCAAGAGAAACTCATCATTACACGCATCTCAAAAATTGGGAATTTTAGACACACAAATATAACTGTATATAAAAATGGGCAGACACACTCAGTATCTTACTTGAGGTCTCCTATAAGGCTCTGGACCCGGCGGAATTTGAAGGCTTGCTGTGCGGTGTAGCGTTCAAACTGAAAGTGGCCCTGCAGGTCTCGGTGTCTGAGGTGGTCCATGAATGTGCAGATGATGGTGGTCATCAGGTTCTCTTCTGTGATCAACATCCGAGCCTGGAAAATTAAATACACCATTGCCACATCTGGCAGACCGCTGGAGGTTTGGGTCGTAAGCTGTATGCGAAATTCACTTTTATTGAGAGAAGATGAGACAGAAGAGAACAATGACAAAGGCAAGGGAAAGGAAGGAGGAAAGAGAGGAGAAAGCAGATGTGGAAGTGCAGAAGAAAATGAAAGAGGGGGAAGGAAGTGGAAAAGCGAAGAGGAAATACATTTTTGGTTTTTGACAAAACTAAATAATTTACTGATAGGGAGACGTTTAATTAGTACTTCTCCAATTTCAAATTCTAGAATAATTTAAATAAAAAAAAATCTAATAAAAGAGCTTGTAAATTATGTCAAGTAACTTTACATTTACCTCAAAAAAGCCATTCAATGTCCATATCTCATTCGTCAGCTAGAAAAAAAATAATTTTAGTATTTTGCTAAATATATGCACTATTTTACAAATTCAATTTATTCTTTACCTGTTAGTGATGTCTCATTTATTGTGTTTGAATAAATTTTTCATGAAAACTTAAACTTAAATATTTGTATTTCAACAACAACATAGTTATACCATTACATAATTAAATTACAAATTTTACAAAAGTTATGCGCAACTTAAATATTTACAATTCATATTTACAATTTTTATTACTAAATACATTTGATTAATTATTAATTGATTATTATCAGGGCTGTCAATCAATTAAATTTTTTTAAAGTAATTAATTAAACAATGTTTTGATTAATTAATCTAATTAATCGCATATTAATCACACATCAAATTTGGCTGAGAAATTACCCATAAAAGATCATTTAAAGCCATAGTTGTGTTACATGAGAAAAGTATGAAATAGATATTACAAAAAGTAGCTTTAGAAATATTTTTTTTTACCTTTTCTTTTTTTTCTTTTTCTTTTTGTTTTTTTAATTAGTTTTTTATTAATATGTATTTTTATTAATTTGTCTTTTTTTTTTTTAATGAAATGATACAACAACAAACTAAAACGGTTTTATATCAATACTATTTTAAATCACTTTAGTTTTCCATAACTAATTAATTGAATTAACACATTAAACTGAAAGCCCTAATTATTATACTATTTTACATTTTTGGCTAAATAAAAACTTTACTTTCAGTTTCGATAAAAAAAATTTAATTCAGTGCATTACTAGTAAAGAGGAAATAGGAAGGAACAATTTTAAAATGAAATAGGAAAGGGAAGAGAAAGAGTGAAAAGAAAAAAGGAAAGAGGAAAAGTAAATGGAAGAAGAGACCAAAAACCCAAAACGACAAGCCTCTTCCTCATGGCAGGCCGTCTCTCTTTGCATAGGGTGACCATACGTGCCATTTTCCCAGGACGCGTCCTGGCCAGGATTTCTATATTGCCTAAAATATCTAGGTTTTGGCTTTGTTTGCGTGTGCAGACCGATCGGTGTATGACATCAAAGTACCATACAGACGGTTATGCTTTCGAAATACTCTCGAGGTACTTTGAAGTCAAACACTGATCGGTCTGAGCCGCACTGCTTTTAAGTCGAACACACCTAATATGTACGCGTAATTGCATCGCTTTGACCGTAGATCCCACATTCTCACACGCCATGATTGGTCCATTATGTACAATGCTTGCATGTTATTGGTCAAACTACTTTTCGATCATTACCTTCAGCAAGCATGAAAACAGGAAAACAAAGCCAAAACAAATCCTGGCCAGGACGCGTCCTGGGAAAATGGCACGTATGGTCACCCTTATCTTTGCATGTACTCACCAGAGAGGGCACGGTGAACATTTGCACAGAAAGATCAGTGACGGAGAACTCCCTGTCGTGGTCGTCTTTCACGTAGTCGCTCTGCAAGCACTCATAGTTCTGCAGGCAGTGGTGAAGGGGGCGGAGGAGAGGAGAAAGAGGCAGAAGAGAGAGGAGAGGTGTGTGGGATTGGCGGTACTCACCACAGTGGGGGCGGTGAAGAGCTGCACTGACAGAGAGGTCACTGACACTACACGCTCATGATCGTCCTCCATAAAATCTGTCTGGAGGCGCCGGTAATTCTAAGGGAAGGGGGCAGATTCACCTTCCGGGTCAGAGGTCAGGGGCCATCAGCAGTTACGTCCCCCGACTCGGTTCTATGTCAGGCACACGCAGCCTTTAGCTGCACCGTGGCACTGGGGCAAGTGTGGAGCCGGGGGACTCGAGCTAACGCTAAACTTTAAATACTATTTTTATAGTAGACTTTCTAGAGTTGTTTAAGCTAAGGTACAAATCTGTCAGCCACACCTGTGCCGGGGCCCTATGATTTCCGCAATGTGGATTTACAGTATAATAAGTTACAGTTTGTCTGTGCATATTAAAAAAAAGACAAAAAGACTGCAATTTAAATATGAAGTCTGAATGCTCTGGACGTCTGTGATTGAGTGATGCTGTTTCGTCTACTACATCATCTTAAGCACGAGCAATGCTTGTGGTCTTTTCAGCCTCTGTGGTCTAAATATATAAGGACATGAACTTCATCTCCAGCTCTGCTCTGAGAGTCACTTCACCAGCATTTCACAATTTCATTTGATAAAGCTATCGTCACACATACAGAAACTCAAAAGGTTTCACGATAACCCACCTAAATAAAAGTTGAGTTTAATTTTAAGTAAGTGTGAGAGCAATATATTACTATTGTACAGTATAATGTACTTATCAAAATAATAAATAATAATAACAATAATAATAATAATACATTTATTTAAGGAATATCGGACAATTTTTTTCATGTTTTAATTTTAAAAAGTAAACCTCTGTTGTGCAGCAATTCGTTTGAAAACAAATAAAATAAAGGAATTGTTACATTTTAATTTGATTACATTTTAAAATATTAATTAAACTTAATGTTTTATGCCATCATTTGATTACCACTATTTTTTGATAATAAATTTGATAATAATTACATTTAAAATCAAGAAAATATTAATACAGAAAACACAGGATTTCTGAAAAAAATAAAACATTTTATAGGAACATATTATTGTAAAAATGTTAAAGGGTTACTCCACCCCAAAATGAAAATTTTGTCATTAATCACTTACCCCCATGTCGTTCCAAACCCGTAAAAGCTTCGTTCGTCTTCGGAACACAATTTAAGATATTTTGGATGAAAACCGGGAGGCTTGTGACTGTCCCATTGACTGCCAAGTAAATAACACTGTCAAAGCCCAAAAAAATATGACAGTGTTATTTACACCCAAAATATCTTAAATTGTGTTCCGAAGACGAACGAAGCTTTTACGGGTTTGGAACGGCATGGGGGTAAGTGATTAATGACAAAATTTTCATTTTGGGGTGAAGTAACCCTTTAATAAATTATTTAAATTGTTAAAGATTTATTAATTCAACTGATTAGAAGAAATTTGGGAACAAATAAAACATTTCATATGTCCATAAATTAATTTTTGTTAAATTTTTAATAAATTGAATACATGATTTCAATTAGAAAAATTAAATGGACAAATCTGAGAAAAAAAAGAAGAAGAGAGATTTCACAGGGCCCTACACCAGAGTGCACACAGAGAGAGAGATTTCCTGCTGTCACAGCACGACTGGTTCAGTCGGAGGACTGCAGCGGGCAGCGAATCAAAGACAGCTCCGCTAAGTCATAGCATCTCTCTCTATTACACATGCTCTCTCTCTGAGACGATACCCCTCACTGAACAGGGAATGACTGCTCAAACTCTCTTATCCTCACAGATCAGCTGAACCAAACTGAGTGTGAAGTGAACTGGATGTTCTAGTACGAATACAGACTTGGCATATTCTAGACATGCTTGTGGAAACTGACATCAATTCTGTCTCTCGGCATGGTGCAGTAAGTTTATAACATCTATAACAGCGTTGATTACCACAGAAAATAATTTAACCAGTTAGTAAAAACATTTTCATTTTCAGTATAGCACTTACACTGGAATGTGTGTGGAATTTGCTCCATGTAAAATATGTTTTAATGACGATATCCTTGTGAATACTATGTGGAAATTATCGTCATGACTTGAGTTAGTACCATTAGATAGTTAGAAGGCAACTGTTTTCATGCTAGTCTACTGTTAACAAGTATCATGTTTTGTTGCAATGCTTTCGAAAATGTATGCAGTTTAATGTTTATTCTTAAGTGATGCCTTGCACTATAATGGAAGCTTGTTTCTGCCATTGAATTTAAAAAAAAAAAAAATTCTAACAATTCTGACTTTTTTCTACAGATTGTGAGTTTACATAATATAGATAATATAGAGATATCAATTGAGAGAGATAAACACGCCATTGTGAGTTATAAAGTCAGAATTGCATGATCTAAACTCGCAATTGCGAGTAAAGTTATAATTTCAGAACTGCGAGATATAAATGTACAAAAGTGACTTTTTTTCCTCAGAATTGGATTTTATAACATACAATTGCGAGTTATATCTTACAATTCTGAGAAAAAAGTCAGAATTACGAGATATAATCTCAACCACCAGAAAAAAAGTCTGAATTGCGAGTTTATATCTCACAATTACTAAGTTTTATCTTGCAATTGTGGGGGGAAAAAAATCAGAATTGTGAGATATAAACTCGTAATTGCAAGATGCATACTTGGAATAGCGAGAAAAAAAGCCAGAATGCCGAGTTTATATCTCGCAATTCTGACTTTTTTCCTCAGAATTGTGAGAAAAATAAAGTAATTGTGAGATATAAATTCAGAATTGTGAGGGGAAAAAAGTCAGAACTGTCAGATAAAAAGTCGCAATTAGATTTATTGAATTGTGAGATATAAATTCAGAATTGTGAAGGGGAAAAAAGTCAGAACTGTCAGATAAAAAGTCGCAATTAGATTTATTTTCATTTTTTTTATACCGTGGTGGAAACAGGCTTCTGTAGAATATAGACGTTCAGTGCAAGAGCATTAACATAATTTGGAAAATATTCTCTGTGGTAAATGACAACATGACAAATTCTAACTTGTAACTTGGACCCAGAACATTTAACACGTCAAACCCACTTGTACTTTGTCCAGTCACTGAATCTAAAAACAACATTTAAAAGGTTAATTCACACAAAAATGAAAAATTTAAAATCATTTACTCATCCTAAATCAATGAGGTTTGTTCTTGTGTGTCAAGCAAGTAGAGCTGAGCTTCTGTTTATCTTATTCATGTTCTCCATGTAGGTGTTTGTCTCTTCAGAAGACTTGGATTAAACCACTCAATGCATATATGGATTACTTTTACAATGTCTTTATGATGTAGAACGAATATCTTGCTGGTTTGGAACGACATAAGGGTGAGTAATTGATGACAGTTTTTTTCATTTTTTGTTGAACTATCCCTGTAATGTACAGGTTGTCATGGAGTCCCAGAAAGCCTGACTTTCAAAAATGTTGCTCTGTGCTGTAAAGACACAGAGGGCTCAGATATGGGTGTAAAGCCAGTGCCAATGAGTTGCCTAAACCCATCCCTCAGTAATCATGACAATGCAAACTCCGGTGGGTGCATGTGCCAAATTTTCTCCACTTTTTGGGGCTTCATGGGGTTTAATGTCAATCAATATAAAGACTGTGCCATTGCAAATGGAAGTCTTACCTTTGCAAACTGGATGGCAAAACGTTTTTTGTATTTTGAATCCATGAGTAAGCTGCTCATAAAGAGCTGGTGGTAAACATTTCTCGCTCCTGCAGGAAACACAAGATTAAATACATCATTAGCGTAACTGGGTGAATCTCACAAAACCCATCAAGTACATGCCCCAGTCATATTTCACCCCAAAAACAAAAGAAACAAACAGAAAAGTATGGTTAGTTCATTTTAAAGTGTCCTTGTTACAGTGTAATTATACAATTAAGTACTGAGCAATATTAATTAACAACATGTACTTTCTACAGAGTCAGTTGCTTTAATTACGTAGAGTTTACAGTTACTATTACTATAGTAAGTATATGTAGCGTGTAACAAGAACACTGTAAAATATGATTACCAATTTTGTTTAATTTGTAAATGACAATTAATTACATCCTCATTACTGTAGTGCAAAAAAAACTGATTTATATTAATATAATTATCTTGCTAATTTAAACTATTGTATAATAGGATTGTTTAATAATGAGAATGGCACTCAACTGAGAATAATGGCAATAAAAACTTAAAACATACAGACACATTACAGTAATGAGACTTTGAAGGGAAATTAGTCTTGCTTCATTCACCTTTCCACATCTTGGAGTCACAGAGCATGAGCGTGTCCACCAGGGAAGAGTTATCTCCCTCTGGTCCTCGCTGCAGACCCACCTGACACAGGATCCTCCTCAGAGCATCTGTTGGGGACAGCAACAAACTCAGGCACTGATTCATTACAGCGGTCTAACACAGAGCACACTGCTAGATTAAAACGGTCATGACACAAGAAATCAAATGTGTCTTGACCTTTTGACATATAAGAGGTCTTTGTACCATTAAATCATTCAGCAAGTTTCATAGCTTAAAATGTCCTCAAATAGCATTTATTCAATCAAGTTCAAAAAACGGCTCGTTTGGATATTGGTGGATTTGTGATGTCACACAAGCACACACATTTGCATAAGACTGCCTCAAGAGAAAGACACTGTCGCACCATAGGCGTTCACTCGCCTAGGAAACATTAAAATAATGTGGCAAAAAATCCAGGGCTTTGCAGAAGATAAAGCAGAAACTGAATAATAATACTTTTCCTGAAGAGCTTGAAAGGAAAGAATACAAAGGAAAAAAGAGAGGGAGAGAGAGAGAAAGTGACACAAATGCAGAGACTGACCTGAGTATCTGATGATTTGGCCGAGCCAGGTGAGAGCTTTGAGTGCAAAACACTGATGAGCCACTACAGAGGAGTGCATGACTTGAACCCGCAGGGGTTTCGTCTGCCGACTTGTGTTCCTCTGCAAAACATGTGTCCAAACATATTCACAAACAAATGACATTTACATGAACACTGTAATGATGCTTTAATTTCTGCAAAGTTGCCCCCGCAATGCTAAATTGTTGTGAATGGTTGCCAAGGTGTTGCTATGAAGTGCTAAGTCCCTCCTTCAATGTCAGTCTATGAGATTTTTTTTTCACTCTTTTTATCGTCTGACATGAAAATCTTCTTTTGCCTGTTGCTGAAACTGCTATATGCAAATTGGGGATCATTTATCCATAAAACTTAAATGTCCTACTTAACCAAACCTTTCAGTAAAAAACAAAAAAAAAAAAAAAAAAAAAAAAAAAAAAAAAAAAAAAGAAAAAAAAAAAAACTTCTTTCACACACCGAAGAAAAAACAAACTAAAACTGATTTAAAGTGTTGATTAAAACTATAATAGGATCTCAGTGATACTAAACACTGATTTCAAACTGGAACGAACTGCTTTACACATCTGAGGAAAACGGATGGGATTTGTGACTGTTTAGAACTTACCACAATAACAGATTTGGCCTGCTCACAAAACTGGAAGTCCCCAAAGCGAACAGACTTCCTGCCCTGAATACAGTGAACAGAAGTAATCAATGAACAAAAGCAAGAACATGCTGTGCTTAACCTTAAGCCTGAATCATGGCACTGTGGAACTAACAGCAGGTCAACTTACATCTCTGTCCACGATGGTGGCGAAACTGACGGCCTCTTTCTGAGTGCAGTTAACTGCTTTCTGTAGTGTATAGATGACCTGCTCGTACGTGTGGACCTCATCGTTGAACAGCATGCAGTAGTACGTGTCTCCACGCACCCTTAAGAAAAAAATAAAAATAAGCAAGTTACATTTCTCCCAATATGCTAACATGCAGTAACCAAAAGCGATTGCATGCATGACGGATGATCCTGAGGGATTAAACTGTACCCCCTAAAAATGTGTTCTTCTAATTAGGGATATTAGGGATTTAACCCCAATAAGCTTCTCAGTCATTTTGACAGATTTTGTTTTGTTGTTTAAAAAAAAAAAAGTTTGCTCAATCTGAGTGTTGTTAAACTTGGTGACTTTTTTTTAGATATCAAGATAGCAATCTGAAAAGTCTCTACACTTCAAAATGACTAGATAATGTCTAAATTAATATCCAAATGTGTATTTTTTTTCTTTCTAAGCATAACATCAAGAATTCTTGTGCAGCATTTGGATGCATAGGACACTTTTATTTATTTTTTTCACCAGATGGCAGAAATCTAGCCCAAATGCATGATAAATTCTCATATTTTCTTTGTTTAAACTCATAGAAGTGTATAATTTTACTGTAATGAAGTTCCAAAAGTTTGTGTATTTGCTTATAAAAATAAATGGTGTAAAAAAAAATCTAAAGATCTATATGAACCAAAATCCCAACAGTGGTGCCAAATTTATTTGTTAGTACTTCAGGGTAAGCAGTTTCATATAGTTTTATTATAAAAAAAAGTTACATTCTTACTGTTCCTAGTCAAAAACGACCATGAACAGCTAATGTGTGACTCTTTTTCTTAACGCTTAGGAGGGTAAAAAACAGGCCATAGTATGAGTGCTAATGTGTCTTACGGTGGCTCAAGGCCTTCAGGTAGCTCATCCTCTTTGTCCCAGGTGAGCATGTCCACAGCATATTTGAGGATGATGGAGAAAACATTATATGTGCGAGCAATCATCTCTTCAGACATATTAGCCAAAGGATCCTGCCAAACAAAACAGGGAACACAAGGGTTTGTTTTAAGGTTGTGACGGTGAGGAAATTTTCCCACCGGTTAATCGATGCGTGACAACACCGGTAATACTGGTATCACGGGGGGTGGAATTCGTTGGGGTTTTCCCTCTTTTCCTCGCTTTCCTTCGCTTTTAAATAGCTTGTAAATGCCTGTGCGCATTTTACTTTCGAATTAGTGGCAATCTGCAGTCAATTGCTTGAATGGACAACAACAAAACGACATATATAAAAACTGAAAATCAGCAAACACTAGGGATGCACCGATACTGGTATCGGTATCGGGCCCGATACTGAGCTCCTGTACTCGTTAAAATTCCCCGATACCAAATGCTGATACCACACAGCATGTGATAAGTGCCATATTCAGACAAAGAAACACCGACAACAGACAGCACAATGGTGTTATTAGAGATTAAAGATGTCTACGAAGTATATGTATGAACTCACTTATATTAAACATAGAACTTCTGTAAACAAACCGAATAAAAATACACCATGCTATAGGCCTAATATAAAATAAATTACTTACACAAAGTTTATATATATAAACTTTGTGTAAGTAATTTATTTTATTTAT
>NW_015663347.1:136306-140296 GCF_001515625.1 Sinocyclocheilus rhinocerous
AGCTTGTCGAGTGAATATCCCTTTCTCACAGACATCACTGGAAAGTTTGTAGTTCGGTCGGATGTGTCAAAAAGAAGTAAGTAAAACAATGCACAAGTTACTTAATGGTTGGTAGGGAGGTAGGGAGGTAGGGAGGGAGAGAGAGAGAGAGCGCGCACTTCTGTCGTGTGATCTTTATTGATGTTCGCTCACTTAGCACGCATCATTTGAATTAAAACTAAATCGTAAATATAAGACAATTTATAAGGGCATTCACTATAAACGTCATTTATTTTCACACTTAAGCATACACGACTTTCTGGTGAAAGTGAAACTAACAGCCTGTGTGAAATGCGCTAGGCTGTACTCTACTTGTCCCTCTCATTCTGCACCAGTACAAATACGTGCACGCGTTGCGTGTTTTGCTTGCTTGAGTGTTTCTGCATTATATGAGTGGCTTTGGAAAATAAATCGTCGGGCGAGTACTGGAAAAAGTGGTATCGGTGCATCCCTAGCAAACACTATGGAACCAGTGACGTAACCGGTGTTGTGGCTTAACACCGGTAACACCGTCAAGACCGACTATCGCAGCAAGCCTAGTTTGTTTCCAATTTAACCCATACATTGTTCAAATAATCCTTAACAAGATGTACTGTTGCGCCTATGAAAACTACATCATGCTGAAGTATTTATGTGGTACTGCCAAGTAGGGTTGGGAATTGTTTCAATTGAAATCAAAATCAGTAAATTCCTCATTAATTCCCATTTCTCTTGTTGATTCAGTGTCACAGAGGAAGAGGTGTCTTACCTTCTGGGAAGAGTCGCTGATATTGGGCTCATGTTTCTGACAGTAAGGGCCCTTCTTCCAGGCCTCTGTGTCACCGCAGTCACAGAAACCTCCTCCTCCTGAGGTGGTCATCTACAGAGAGCACGAAGAGCCACTTACTCACAAAGACAGCAGCACATGACGGCTCAAGAGTTGATCTTAAGTCTCCTACATCTGTATCTTAGAAATAACAGACCTGTCCTGCAAATGCAAATCAATTTCTAACCTTTATATAATGTGTGATTTTTTTGGTTGATATTCTGTCTCTATCCGTTAAAATAAACCTACCATAAAAATGATAGACCCTTCATTTCTTTGCAAGTTTTGCAAACTTACAAAATCAGCAGGGGATCAAATAAATATTTTCCCCACTGTATACTGTTATGAAGATCTCACTGATTTACATTACAAGCTGTCAGAATTTCATCTCAGTTTTTGGCTATATAAATATTAGCAAGTGCACCAAATTACATGCTTCCTCAGTTTGAGGAAGCTGAGGTGCTTTTGAATATGAGCTCCATATTCTCCTAGATCATACAATATGAGCTATTAAAGCCGGATGCATCAAATATACTACTCCACAAAAAAAAAAAAAACTCAACCTTTATGATTTAAAAAAAATAATTTTTGTATGAAGACAACCCGTTTCAAACAGAACAGTAACAAAGTCAGTGGTAAAACTGAAACAGCACTTAAATTAGAGACCAGTCTGTTCATTTTGTTAGACTGACTGTTTGATCTTCACAAACACAACAGCTCCATCTGTCCTGTAACCTTTACAAAGATCCGCACCATGAGTCACAGCCCTCAGTTTTAAATGCTGAAAAAGTATGAACTATCATTTTGGTTGAGCCATAATGACTTCTTGGACTTAGTTTGGTTGGACAAATGTAAACAGGAATCTTTTGTTAGGGAGAAGTCAGGGTCCACATGGCACTAGTGCAGCCAGCTTCTACTGCTCCAAATGAGACTGACCTGCGGCAGTCGGACCCATAAACTTGGTATTTGACAATTTCTCTGAGCCTCTCATGCCAACATGCTGATACATACTTGAGCGAGAGGTTTAAGAATGTTAAAGAGAAGTGGCTACTGCATGTGTCTCCGTTTCCTCTTACCCTGTAGCGATGCTCTTTGTGAACGCTGCCTAAGAAGCACTGCATACACAGCACGCAGGTCGGATCAGCCGCACACTCCCTGATAAGGAAAAATAATATCAAATGTAAATTGCTTACAGAGAAGAATTGCAGGAGTAAAAAATCTCAGTTAGCTGCCCACAAATAATCTACTTTTTAGGTAGCACAGAGACGCTCCTAAATAGTATTCGAAATTAGAATTAGTGTGTCCCAAATTGTAGTATGATGAAATCAGTATCTTAAACTATTTCCACTGGAAATTCAAAGTGCAGATCCGTGCACAATTTAAGGGATAGTATTGGCCACAAGCCACTGTGCTCTGAATACATGATTGACAGTTAAGTAGAGAGATTTACATAAAGGGGTTTGAGTGATTGATAGCCTAATCAATATCTAATCTGATGGAAAACATTTATTTCATCTACAATAACATTGTGAAATGTTATAAAGATATGTTTGACCATTAACTTTTAAATGTATTATGCTAAAACATAAGCAGAAATTCTCAATTTATACACCATTTATTAGTGAAAACGGTCACGGAAATCTCAGCACGACATTTTACAAGCTTAAAAATGTTTTGGTAAAAATAAAAAAAAGATTCCTAAATATTACTGTTTATATTGTTTGCTATTGTTAAGTTATTTGTGTTCGCTTAGTGAAAAACAGAAAAACACCACTAATTTATTTTAAAACAAAAATAAAAAATAGGGTTTGGACCAGAGCCAGTGCCACATTACATGACAGGATTGTAAAATAAACACTTGCACAATTTCTTAGGATGCAAGATATATTTCACACACCATTTCACATCAGCCAGATCAGATTCTAATCTGGTAATATCAGCATGATAAAGTGTGTGAGCCCTTTTATTTGTTTCTCAAAGAAACAGAGCAGAACAGTACATACTCCAGTCACCTCCGGCCTCTTAGCCAGCATACAGTGATCTTGCCTAAAGGACTTAACCTATAACAGCAACCTGGCCTAATTCAGCCAAGACTTCCACGTTTGTGGGAACACACTGACCCACACTATCCCTTTCCCTACAACAACTTCAACAGCACAAACGGCTTAGGACTTGTATGGAGAAAAAAAAATGAAATAAATTCAACTGTGACACATACACTACCAGTGAAAAGTTTGGAATAATTAATATTTTTTATGTCTCTTATGCTCACCAAAACTGCATTTATTTAATAAAAATATAATAAAAGCAGTAATATTGTGAAATATTATAATAATTTCAAATAATATTCAAACAGAAAACAGTTCAAATTAGGGCTGGGTAAAAAATATCGATATCTCGATTATAATCTATTCTCATTTTTACGAAACGATATTGATTCTTAAATCCCAAGAATCGATTAGTCTAGCCTGTTTTCAGTTAATGAATGGGACATTGAGGGACACTTCCCATCCAATATATCGCAATAAGCATTGTGCTTTGGTACTTTTAAGATGAAACAAAGTCTCAGATTTCAAATTATGTTCATTGTATTGCAGAATTCAAACAATAAATGCCGTTTTGGCGCCGTTTAATGCGGAGTGATCACTATAGCGCGGCGTGCCTCAGTTCAATAAAAGCAGCAGCGCAAGGCGCATGTGAACTGATCATCTCCTCCACATTAATACCAGTTTCAGCACAAAATAAACATAACTAAACATCCGAAGGCAAGTTAAAAGAAAGAGTACAACTTTACAGTCCTTATCCTGTTTCATGTATTCGCTCAATCAGTGTTTCAGACGTCAGTATAACATATTGTAAACAATGTCACGCAACGTCATATTTACCTCAGAAGAAAACATATTCGGTGACCATAATCTCATTATTCAGCTAGAAAAATCAACTGTACAGAGGAGCATTTTGCTAAATATATGCACCATATAATATATTCATAACTTTTATTGTTCTTCAATGTTTAATTTATATTTTTTTTATGACAGCCACCATTTAAATGTTTATATTTAAAAAACGAATTGAAGTAGAAATATTATGTAATTGTAACTACTTTATTATTTTAAAAACTTCATTAAGTGTAATTTTAACAAATC
>NW_015663347.1:141080-144840 GCF_001515625.1 Sinocyclocheilus rhinocerous
AAAAACATATTCGGTGACCATAAACTCATTAGTCAGCTAGAAAAATAAACTGTAGAGAGGGGCATTTTGCTAAATATATGCACCATATAACATATTCATTATAATTTTTACTGTTCTTCAATGTTTAATTTGTTTGAATAAATCCATCAAGTTTTTATGACAGCCACCATTTAAATGTTTATATTTAAAAAACGAATTGAAGTAGAAATATTATGTAATTGTAACTGTTATTATAAAAACTTCATTAAGTGTAATTTAAGCAGTTATAGCCTACAAAATAAGTCAGTTTTAACCTTCAATATTATAGTAATGTTGTACCAACTGACTCTCATGTATATTTTACAGCATTAGTTAAGATATTTTTTTTCCTTGAGAAACTTTTGCACGTATACCAGATATATATCCAAAATAATCGACATTGAATCGAATCAAATCGCAAGCTTGTGAATGAGAATCGAATCGAATCGTGAAATTTGTGTCAAAACCCAGCCCTAGTTCAAATGCAATTTATTCCTGTGATGCAATTTTCAGCAGCTATTACTCTTCAGTCTTCAGTGTAACATGATCCTTCAAAAATCATTCCAATATGCTGATTTGCTGCTCAATTTTAATGCAAAATTATTAATAATGGTTTTTATTACCAATGTTGAAGACTGTTTTTACCGCTTAATATTTTTGTGGGAAACTTGATTTTTGAAAGTTCAAAAGAACAGCATTTATTTGAAGAGAATAATTTCTGAAGGATCATGTGACACTGAAGACTGCAGGAATGATGCTGGAAATTCAGGTTTGCCATAAAATATATTAAATTAGAAAACAGTTGGTAATAAAAAAAAAAAAATAGTATTAACATTTCTGTATTTTTGAGCAAATGAATGCAGCCTTAGTGAGCATAACAGACTTCTTTCAAAAAAAATATTCCAAACTTTTGACTGCTTCCAAAACCTACTAAATCATCCTGTCTAGGAAGCAGACAGCGAGCAGCTCATTGAGTTTTAGAACCGAGCCGCGATGGCTTGTCTTTAGTGCCTTCTAAAATCAAACGAATCAAACGAATTGAGAATCATTGTGATTACAGTCTAGATGAGAATCTAGACTGTAACCTCCTTTGGGAGGATCAAGAAGAGATGAAGTATTGACATTGTACCTGCAAGAGTATGTTGGCTCTCCCACTTTAAACACGTGGCCACAGAGCTGTGAGGGCTGGTTGTTCTGTTCCAGCTTGGCCAATCCCACGGACGGCTCTTCCCCGCACAGGTACCACTCCAGCGGGCTCTGAAGTAGCAGCGGAGCCAGCAGGTCTTCATTCTGAGGGTTCAGGTTGGGGCCCAGGCAGTAGATCTTGGGGACGTAGCAGGCCAAGTGCTGGTACACCTCTTTGGGCAGGTTGCTCGTCTGCAGCCATTTCTATGGACAGATGGGTAAAATATTAGACACACACACACAAAAGTCACAATTTTAGAAAAGCTGCCTTTTACTTTTATTTAATTATCAGTTAAATAGTGCTACAGAGCAAAAGCAGACACAGAGAGGCCACAAATAAACTAAAACCGTAACTGGTAAAGTAAATAGGTCAGGCTTGGAAAAAGAACACTGGTGGTCAGTTTGTCAGTCTTTGATTGCACTGCTGTTTTATATTTGCATGGCCTGGAAGGTGGTCATTTTCTAAAACATTTCCCATACAAGTTCATCATTTTCTTGCAAGTACTAAGCTGAACAATGACACAAAGATCATTCTAGAGGTGTATGATGTAGGGATGTAACAATTCACTCAACTCACGATTCGATTCGATTCACGATTTTGATTTCACGATTCACAATATTTTTTTTTTAACAAAACGAGATTTGAGACAAATTATGAATTAAATGTGTCCTTTTATTATTGCTTGGACAAAATACTGTACGTTTCTTTGTGAAATTGAAATATAACACTATAATAATATACTAATATAGCACTTGCATATTATTGCTCTTTTGTTGGTTTTGATTGCTTCTATTGTCCTCATTTGTATGTCGCTTTGGATAAAAGCATCTGCTAAATAACATTTAAATATAATGTAAATGTAAATGACAAAACTAAATTGAAATTTTAAAACAAGCCTAAAATCAAATAAATAACACAAATAAAAAAAGCTCTTCATATAAACAAACTAAGGCTTTGTCTGTGCTCTTTCCATTTAAAATTAGAGGCAACCACTGCATTTTAATCATGATCCAAACAAAGATGCTGCATACATGCAACATGAGCAGTTTTTAAACTAAATTAGATTGTATAGTTTCGAAATTTGAAGCAAAAACAGAATGGTTTGACTTCAGTTTTGTGAAACTATGCATAAAAAATATCTGCATGAAACAGAAACAGCAGACGAGCTGAATGAGACGCAGATTCACTCTCTGCCAGCAGGCGGCGCTTAAAGCGTTTCCTTGGTTTCCGCTGGAAACAAAGCAGTGCTGCACAGCCTGCACTTATGAACTTTAATATGCATTATACAGATGCAAGAGGAAAAGAAAAAAATACCATTGAAAGACGCAAGTAGTAAGTTCCCCTCAGACATACAATTATATAAACTCCTACCCCTAATTGAATCGGGATTTGCTTAGCATCTCAACTGATTTGAATCGTCACATATTGAAATCGATTTTCAACCGGCTCGCGGTTAATCGTTACATCCCTAGTATGATGTGACCAAAACCTTATTTCACAGTAACAGTATTTTCTTGTGGGTAAACATAAAAATTTTTTGGAAATAAATAATATTAAATAGACACATTAGTTACATAACCGTGTGTTAATGCTTATTTTGGGATAATCCGCGGAATTTAATTGGAATGGGAATCAAATTCATCTCATCTGATTATTTTTCTCATTTTTATTTACAAAATGTACAAACAGATGAATGTCAGATGAATGAAATTTGAAATTATTTGAAAATGGATGAAAAAATAAATGTGTAAAATAAACATGCTTATACTTTAAATGACAAAGCATTTTTCACAAATAAACAAATATTTAATAAAAATATCATTAAAAAGGAAGTAAACACAGAAACCAACAAGGCACTCAGTATTCTGGGAAGTTTGTGTGCATTGGGAATCACATATTTTTTTCAAATAAAGCCAAGGTAACACTCATTTTACATACAGCACACAGTGAAAATGACAAGAATATGACATTGGGCAAAAGCATGAAGCGCAGCTTAATTTGAAACCACGAGTTTAAAGTTTGTCGATCGCACATATCAATGAAGCTGCACTCCTATCCACATTCAATTCACATGGACCGACCATCATGCAGAGAACACGCGATCATGCAGGATACAAATGCACACTTCACAAGATCTCACAACTGGATTCGACTAAGTTTGTAAGGTTTTTGCAATTAGATGCTCATTAGCCATTCAAAGATTTGTTTAAATGATATAAATGTGTATTTGCTGAATGCTGACGGCAAACGAGAAAGTATTATAATGTTTGCATTTTAATAGTAATTTGAAAAATGCCAAATATCGGCCGATATACCGGCCTTGGTGATATATCGGTCGACCACTAGTCATATGATGCAATTTAAAATTTTCCTTTCTCTTTGGAGTGTTACAAGCTGTCCGTGCATAGATAAAATCCCTAAAGTTGCAAAGACTAAAGTCTCAAACCCAAAAAGATATTCTTTATAAAAGTTTAGACTTGTCCACGCTTTCCTAAAACGCCTCGTTTAAACACGCCCCCACATGTCTACGTCACTGTGTGGGAAGATTTGCATAAC
>NW_015663347.1:144963-158928 GCF_001515625.1 Sinocyclocheilus rhinocerous
TCCAAAAGAGGACGATATCCGCTTCGTCATGCCTAGAGCTGATCCGTGCTGGTCGCTGAGGAAATACATCAACTTCGCGCTGCGGATCGCCAGAATGGCTTTCACCGTGGATGAAGCGGAGTCCAGCCCGGGGTCGTCACATGTGGTTGCCTCAAGCCCGGCGGCCTCCGCTCACTCTAGCCGGCTGTGTGTGACGCTGTGTGTTTCGTTGTGAAAGCCTTCCAAAAGAGGACACAACTAGAAATCAGTGGTTAAGTTGTATTTACAACACTGTTCCAGAACAGTTCAACCCAAATATTCAGATGTGTGCAGCGCATTTTATGGAGGACTGTTTCCTGAACCTGGAAGAGTAGCCTACAATGCGTCTGTGGCACAAAGGCTGTTTCTATAAAGTTGGGCAGTTCCAACATTGCAAGGACAGTCTGGCGCTTCTGACTCACAACATGTAAGTACGTTTACATATTTAAAACATTTCCGTCACACGCTTGAGGTATTCAGCCAATCACAATCAGAGCACACCTCGCTTTTCAGAACGATAAGCTTTATAAAAATCGACACGTTTCAGAAAGGCAGGGCATAGAGGAGCAACAATAATGTACATTATGTGGAAAATAATGTGTTTTTTTAACCTTAAACCGCATAAACACATTGCATTACACCAAATACACAACATAATGTTCTTTTTAGCAACGTCATATGACCCCTTTAATATAGAATTCATTAGATTTGCATCTCATATGTATGAATATATAATAAACTACTAGGCTATTTAAAGTAACATTTATTCAGCAAGAATGCATTAAATTGGTCAAAAGTTAGAATAAGTGCTTTTAAATGTTACAAAAAAGTTATTTTGAACTGTCTATTCATCAAAGAATCCTGAAAAATAAATGTAAGGTGCTTTCCACAAAATTATTAAGCAATCAACATTGAAAATAATAAGAAATGTCAACAATCAAATCAACATATTATTACAATGATTTCCTAAGTATCATGTGAAATTGAAGACTAGACTAATAGCTTTTAAATTTTTATAATTGTAATAATATTGCTGTTTTTATTGTATTTTTGACCAAATGCAGCCTTGGTGAGCATAAGACAGAGATGCTTTTAAAAAAAATAAAAAAACACTGCAAACTTCTGAGAAAAAAAACACAAACTTTAGTTCTAAAAGCCGTTAATTATTTAATAACAGACTAGGAAACATGGCATTTACGGCACATAAAAAAATTTTTTTTAAAAAAGAATGAAATGGAATGGAATCCCAGAATGCACTCGCACAATCATTCCTGCAGGATGGCAGACAGATTGAAACTTTTCTTTTCTCCAAGACGCAACCTTAAAAGATAATCATAGGAAGCTCACTAGGTTTTGTAACTATGTGTGATTCTGACAGCATTTTTTTTCCTGAAGGAGCTACTGTAACAACCTAGCTGATCCAACAGCATGTATGTGCCACGATCACATGCTATAAGGAAACACAGGGATTATGTGTGCGCACAGTAAGCAAAACTTGGCAGTCTTTGCGACTGTCTACATCGACCTACTAACCTGGATTTAGTGCTAGAGCACACAGCCAAACAATCCAGCATCTGTTTTCATACAATTCACCATGCAAGAGTTGATTTGAGATTGAAGATCAGATTGTAGTTTTATTAACACAGACCTATAGCGTAAAGTAACTTGTGTTTTTCATGCACATGGTGTCTAATATACAGTCAAAAATACCCAGGATAGCGTGCAGTGCTGTCTTTCGGTCTATCAGACGATACAAACCGCAGCAAAGTGAGGTCTTGCATGTGGTTTAATATAACCACCATCTGAGCTACTCTGTAAAAACAAACCTACTTATGTTTTTGAGATGGATGTGGCATGTAAATATGATAATAATGAAATAATGAAAATCATGTAACTGGGCTACCACAACATTCTTCAGCACCTGCTATGCAGAGAAAGAATCCAAAAAACACGGTTAATACTAATGTATTTACAGGAATGCAGAAGAACTACACCAATTCACAAGCTCAGCTTGATTATTTGCTTGCCTAGATCAATGTAAACATCGTTAAAAGAGCTGTTGTTAATTATACCATTAACTACATAACGTAAAGATGATGAACAAAGCAGCCAATGTTGTTTTTATCCAACTCTTGACAGATAGTTTCTTTATCAGCAAAGCCACAAGTTAAACCCACAACTAGAGAAATGAACGAATGTTTTACTTGTAGCTATATTAAATAAATATTCGTGTAAATTGAGTGTCAAGTGTGTGTGTTTTGGAGCTTGAGGTGTGAAAACCTCACAGGCTAACGGTGTTAGCGCGTTAGCAGGACGACAGAGCAAAACAACCCGAGACCAGGAGCGAGAAAAAACACAAAATTCATCGCGAACGCACCGACTTCCGCAACCGAACTCATATAGTTCATCAGTAGAGACATTTTAGAAAGTCGTTATACAACTGTCGCCTACCGCAGCGGTGTCCTTTGCGGAGAAATGGAGGAATTCGCTACACAGAGCGGACGGTGCTTCACGATCGGTCTCGGCCGCCGCCATCTTTACTTCAGTGACCAGCAGAAGCAGCAGCGAGGGAAGCGGAAATCAGCCGCTCCGTCCTACTTCCGCCAAGGAGCTAGAAAACTTTTCAGCTGACTAATGGGAAAGTATCCCTGCTGTTGCCCTGGTGACGAACTACAATAGTAGCCCTGTCACATGTGTTTTAAAGAAATTGCTCACGTAATAATTAAACTGTCCCTCCCAACCTCATATGCTGTTATTTCTCTAGGAAGCGCCCTACATATGCAGTATTTTAAGGTGTCATATACGTGAAGGCTTTAAAGGGTAGTGGATTTTTGAAGAATCGTTCATGCAGCTATTTGTCATCCCAAAAGACTTCATAGTGGTCTATTAATGATGTCAAGCCTGGCATGACATCACATTTTTGAATCCGAACACAAATGGGATTTCAGAGAAGGGAGATTATCAGTATAACTCCCTGATAAATAATTAATAAGCTTTCTGTTCCTCACACAAAGCTATCATACTACAGATACAAGCGTACAAGTAATGACTCCTTTTCTGTTTCACAAAATATACACTAGGCCTACAGGTCAGAAATGTGAAATCATTCATGTTTTCGGATGAAGTCTCTCATGCTAAACAAGGCTGCTTTTATTTGATCAAGACTACAGTAAAACAACAATACTGTGAATTATTATTAAAATTGAAAATAACTGTTTTCTATCGGAATATATTTTAAAATTTAATTTATTCCTGTGATCAAAGCTGAATTTTCAGCATCATTGCTCCAGTCTTCAGTTGTCACATGATTACGGTGACCGAGAAGTGCACAGCAAATCACAATTCTGAAGATCCTTCAGAAATCATTCCAATCTGATGTGATGCTCAACAACGTAATGATTCCAAACTTGACCAGTATAGTGTGCATTGACAGCATATGAGTTTTGAGTGTGAGAAAAATAAAAAAAATTAAAAAATAAATAAAAAATGTGTGGAAACTATTTCTTTGAGGTTTTCTGGGGTTCAGATAAAGAGACTAGTCTTGTTTCACATTGTATAATTAAAATCTTAATAATTAAAATAAAGTCACTTTAATATACACAGATGCAAATCTATATTGGTACAATGGCATAACTTAAGGAACAACAAAGGTAGGTTACATAATCATGACTTGCTGCATAAGTCCTTTCCAAGTCTTGCTCCGAGTGGAAATAAATGTTGATTTCCGCAAATCATTAATTAATTTCAGAGGTTTTACTGTCCGCTGTAGGTTGCTTTGTCACTGAGGGTTTCTTGTCATCATCAGTAGCTGCAGAAACACCAGTCAAATCGCTTAAAGGGATATTCCAGGTTATAGCATATGGTTAACATTATTTACCATAGACAAATATTTGAATGTCAATGACCGCCTCAATAAAAACGAGGCTTACAATGATCCCATGCATGTTTGTGCATACTTTCACAGATGTTCATTATAAGTGCAGAGGTCTCTTACATGTCTTGGACTGTATCAGACTGAGCAGCAAACTGTGGAGTTCCTTCACTTCAGCCTTCAGCTCACTCAGGTCCTGACTGTGCTTCTGCTGGTCTTTCTTAAGTCTGTGAAGAGTCTTGAGATGTTCTTCTTTCTCTGGAAGTGCAGCACTTCTCCTTTTGTAAAAAAAATAAAAAATAATAATAAGCAGCCTTTCCAGGAAAATCACGTCCAAATGCATTATAGCATGAAAACTGTAACGATCTAATATCAAGAAGTTGCTAGATGTTTATCAACCAACCTTGTGGTATCTTCTCTGGCACCTGCATAGGCTAACTGCGGTGAGAGTGTCTCTCTTTGGATGTTCAGATATTTATCTAAAGTATCCTGCGGAACTTGCAAAGTTTCAGTTATTCTGAGATTTCAGAAAGGACATGTGAAAAATACAGCATACAGTAGTTGTTGATGTAGACACCTTGATCTGTTCTGTGAGCTTCTTCATCTCAGCATGTTGTTCTGGGTTAGTGGTGACGTCATCATCATAGAATTCTCCAAGCGGGGCACAATGCTGGTGGATGTACTCGTTGTCATAGCAACGTCTCAGGCAAGGCATGGATTCCTCTATTTGCAGAATGATAGCAGCTTGTTGCATCACCGCATTGGCCAACGCGTTGTCATAGACCCTGCAAACGCAAACAATTCTAGGTGTTTTCAATACAACGAGAATTCACAGTAAACACATCTACAGTAGCATAACCAAAAAGGTGATTATGATGCATCAATACTCTTAAAGGGATAGTTCACTCAAACAGTTGACGTTAACCACTGACTTCCATAGTAAGAAAAAAAAAATACTATACTTAGTCAATGGCTACCGTCAACTATTTGTTTACCAACATTCTTCAAAATATCGTCAGAAGAAAATATCTAACAGAAGAAAGAAATGCATACAGGTTTAGAAACAAAGTGGAGGGTGAGTAAATGATGACAAAATTTAAATTTTTGGGTGAACTATCCCTTTAAGGTGTGGTCACATTTACCGTTGCTTGGAAAAATTTAGCAGGCGAAATTCAAGCATTTCAGTAGGAATCCATGCATTCTGAATTTCGCATGAGGGCAAGAAAAAAGTTGCCTGTGCATATTTCTCTCATGTTCAAGTTGGTCAGGCGAATTCTAGAGAGATGCTAGGTTTGAAAGTGAATTTTATGTGAGCTGTGCTGCATACATTGCCACGCTATTGACAATGGACAATATATATATGTATGTGTGTGTGTGTGTGTATATATATATATATATATATATATATAGGTGTTCTGAATGTTAGTAGTGTCTATATAATATTCAAAACTCTTCAAAAGAGCATGTTAAATAATATTGCTGATGTGGTTTGTGTCAGTGTGTTGGTGTCTGCCCCAGCTCTACTGCCGCCCCTGTCTCTGATGATGGAAAGCGTTCTACATGCTGAACAACAGCTCACGGACCGAACCAAAGCCAAACTCCTGTCAGCTCACATCTTAGCCCTGCAGATACAAGGACTCAACGGTCAGTCTGCATGTTTGTTTGGGGATAACACATTACACCAACTGTGTGCATATTGTTTGTTCTGTTTTAACAATTGTTTAACATTTACTGGTTCAGGAGGAGAGATTACCCAGCTTCCCCAGCTGCTGTTGTGTGTGTGTGAGATGGTTCAGGACGAGGCCCTGGCGTTGATTGACAGCACACGTCACACGATACAGAGAGGTGATGTTCAGGAGGACAGCATGGAGACAGACAGCCCGCATTTCCAGAAAGACCAGCAAGACTCAGTGAGTGTGTGTTTGTATGTATAATGTACACAGAATGTATATATGCTATCCCATGATGTACTGCACTTAGGGCTGTGCAAATAATCAAATGCGATTTTCATGCGCATCTCATCAGTAAAGCCGGTTCTGTGATTAGTAGTAAATCTCCAGCATGTGTGTTCCAGCATATATATATACATATATACATACATACATATATATATATATGTGTGTGTGTGTGTGTGTGTATATAAATATATATATATATATATATTTTTTTTTTTACGCATTGCATTAATACATCATGTCATCAGTCATTTGATCGATGCATCAATCCATGTCAATGTATTGTTACACCCCTAATAAACATATCATAAAAGTGTATATGGCTAATTAATACCTTTGGAAAGTGTCAGAAAGCAGAGCAATCAGTAAATTAACACAGAGAATAGCAGAGAGGGCTAGAAATGTTCCACAGAGCAGGTAGGCCATCACTGCGTCCACATCCAGCATGGCATCAAACTCATACTCATCCACCAGGGTGATACGGTACAGGCTGTACAGCAGCTCAGGAACCGTCTTCATACTTGGCACCTCAGCTAAACCTGAGACCAGTAAGCACAACATTTATATATCATGCAGCTTTACATATAAAGTTATATACTATAAGTATTTGTGATGTACCTCCAAATATGATCCAGAAAGCACAGGCATATGGAACGTAGATCTCTATATAGAGAAAAAGGAAACGCAGCACGTCTCCTGCAATCTTCCCCAGCATGACAATAAAGGGCCCCATTACCCTAGAGAATAAAAATCAGCCATTACCTGGAGTACAATCATGTGTCATGTTGTAGGCCAATAGAGTGCAAAGCTCAGTTTTCACAACTAAAAACCATTAAAGAGAGAAAATTCTGTCCTCATTTGCTCACCCTAAATGTTGTTCCAAACCAGTATGAATTATTTTCTTCTGAGGAACACAAAAGAAGGTTTTGTCTTTTTCAATACAATTAAAGTCAATGGGTCCAATTTTGTTCTTTAAAACATCTTTGAGTTCTGTATAACAAAGTAATACATAAATGTTTGGAACAACATAATGGTGAGTTAATGGCACAATTTGCATTTTTGGGTGCTCTATCCCTTTAATTGTCAAGACAAATGTAGACTGACGTTTTTGACTCAATTACATTATTTGCAATGATTCATCCTGCTTATAAAAGTACAACCATTCAAAAGTCAAAAGTTTGGAGCTGGTAAGATGTTTTTAAAATAAGTCTCTTATGCTCACCAAGCTGCATTTATTTGATTAAAAAAAATACAGTATAACAGTAATATTGTTAAATATTATTATTATTATTATAACTTATATATTATTATTTTTAATTGTATTTTATTCCTGTGATGCAAAGCTGAATTTTCAGCATCATTACTCCAGTCTTCAGCCACACGATCCTTCAAAAATCACTCTAATGCTGAGTTGTGCTTCTTCATATTTTTGTGGAAACAGTGATACATTCAAATATAAAATCTTACTGACCACAAACTTTTGAATGGTTGTGTATAATGGTACATAATATTGTAGTTTTTTTTTTTCTTTAAGTCAGTGTTTGCACTATTGTGATTGATTTTGGATCTGGAAAAAGCAGCCGAATTATTGTTGGCTCTGCTTGATGAGTGAAATGGCATAATATGGATATACTGTAGTAGCATTCAGAAGTGACTGAGCACATGGTGTCCAAACCCCCGTGTCCTTATGTTTCTATGGTTACCGTAACTCTGACCATAGCTGTGTCTCATTTAGAAGGCTGCGCCCTCCGAAGGTCGCATTCGAAGGCTGCATACGTCATCGAGGCTGTCTCATTTCAGAAAAGCAAGTAGGACACTCCGAATGCGACCTTCTTTCACGGGAATTCGGAGGATGCATGAGGTGTATCCTTCGCTGCTACAGATAACCCACAATTCTTTGCGTCGCCGTAAACAACCGTTGTTAATTAGAAAAATGCCGGAGCCGGCAGATGTACTTGAGGACACTTCGTATATGCATCCTACAGAGGATGCGACCTCCAGAGGATTCGACCTCCGGAGGGCGCAGCCTTCTAAATGAGACACAGCTCGTATGTTCCCATGGTTACCTAGCCCACAAAGAAGAGGCCACCTGTGGAGTCTCAGTGAAACCTGAGATATGGAAGCATTGTTATTTGGGCCACTGGCCAGGTGACAGCATTTGACTCCAGGCGCTCTGTGTGTCATAGCAGTCAGGAGACCCAAAAGTTGTTGACATTATATCTGAGTCTCTATGGTAACTGCCACTGACCAGGTGTTCCTACAGAGCCGAGGTCCCCAACATTGTACTCAGATGACCACTATCTCAAAAGCCACATGCTTCCCTTTAAAAAAGTTTACTTTACATACACATCCACAATTTTTCAAGTAAGACATAGAATTCTAGAACAGGTGAAGAGAATTTATGAATTGATTTTAATTTATCTGGCCATTTTGAAAATGAAATTTTCACACACAAATACATTTAACATTTCAAATTACATGCATTCATCTTGATTTTCAGCTTTCTAGTTTTTCCCGTAAGAAAAAATGTGTGTAGTTTAGGTTATTTGATTATTCAAAAATCATAATCATTTCCTCTAAAATCAAATAGGCTTGACTTATAAGGGCTCTGGAAACCCCTGGTGGAAGTCAAGATCCCAAAGTTATACTTACAAAAAGATTCATTACCTAAAGGCTCGGACATGCTTCATCAGCCTTAACCACAGGAAAATAATGGACACTGCGAAGAGGCGAAGACTGTTCTGTCGAAGTGAGTCAGACACTAGGAATATATCTGCCAAGTGGATGCCCAGAACTGCCAGCAGCAGCGAATAGACCAGCCAATCAAAGATATTCCTGCATGAGACATCCCAGCATGCTTAGTCATACAGGAAATGTACTTTTTCACACTCTTTCACATTCAACTGTATATTAGCTTGTGATGAATAAATTACCAGAGGTCTTGAGAGTAGGTTCCTTTCAGGTTTCGAATATACTTAATTTGGCCTTCCAGGTAATTGCGTTCCTGTTTTATATATATATATATATATATATATATATATATTTAAAAAAATAAATCAATTGTGAGTTGTGTCCTTACAAGAGTGTATTTTATTCCTGTTCATTTATACTACAGGTCAAAAGTTTGGAATAATTTAATTATGATTAAAAATTATTTTTTTATGTTTTTGTGTTTTTGAAAGAAGTCCCTTATGCTCCAAAATACAGTAAAAATAGCAGTATGGTGAAATATTAGTATAGTTTAAAATAGCTTTTTTTCTATTTAAATACATTTTCAAATGTAATCAATTCCTGTGATGGCAAAGCTGAATTGTATAAATGATGATAGAATTTTCTTTATTGGGTGAACTAAGCTTTTAAAATACAAAAATCAAAAACATAGGATCCATCAACAGATTTCAATCCAGATTGTGAGTGCAGTCTTCTTAAATAAGGCCAAGTAGAAGTGAGAGTGTGAACGGGTTCAGTGTGTTACCTCAGGCCACATAGGGTGAGAGCAGCTCAAGTCCTCATTGATTTTCTGCACAGTCCAACGCTGCCAGTGCTTCAGTTTCCTCCTAGATCGCACAATCTCCATCACTTCCCTGTACACCTCAGCCACCGTCAGCACTAGTGCCAAAACCACCAACAACACACGCCACCAGTCCTACCAAGAGAAGTGCATGTACTGTAAGCATATGTTTGTTCAGAAGCAAAAAAATGTATATTCTAGATTTGTTTACTTTGCGCATTCTCAATAACGTTACAAAAAATAAGGAAGAACCCTTCAATATGTCAACGATCGTCAACAAGAGAAAGATAGTTAACACTATTAAGATAGTTAGTCCTACCTGAGGAAGATTGTACCGATCTCCATCTGGACGTACCGACACAGATATGGCTACTGTTGTCCAGGACACGATAAATAGGAAGTTGAGAAGCAAGAGTATCCAGGCTCCCGTTCTGTAGGAAAACATTTAATGTGATGTTGATCTCTGCTGATGTTTCTCCATGCATCAGTTTTGAACTTTGATGTTGGTTTACCTGCCATATAAGTTCCATTTGACAGTGATGAGTTTGAGCACTACAGGGTGCATGATGAGATCCAGTTTGCCCTGACTGACAATAAACTCCAGCTGTGGACAGAGACAAATCTCATAATCTAATGCAGCAACACTGTACAGAAATGTATGTGAAATGTGCTTAAAGATGTGTACCGGTGATGACGGATCAGAACCTTTTGGGTTTGTCTTGTCAGCAGGTTTTGGCTCCATGAGATGAAGGTAGTAGAACTGTTTTCGGGTCATTCGGTCTTTCATATGGAATTGATTCATTGCCAAATCAGCCTGTCAATTAGTAAGATTTTTATAACGTTTTTAAAGGAAATCTTTATGCTCACCAAGGCTGCAATTATTTGATCAAAAAATGCAGTAAAAACGGCAATATTGTGAAATATTATTACAATTTAAAATAACTGTTTTCTATTTGAATATATTTTAAAAGGGTCATATGATGCGATTTCAATTTTTCCTTTCTCTTTGGAGTGTTACAAGCTCTTGGTGCATAAAGAAGATCTGTAAAGTTGCAAAGACTAAAGTCTCAAATCCAAAGAGATATTCTTTATAAAAGTTAAGAGTCAACCACGCCTACCTAAAACGGCTCGTCAATAATGTACAGTATGTGGAAAATAATGTGTTTTTTGAACCTTAAACCGCATAAACACATTTCATTACACCAAATACACAAAATAATGTTATTTTTAGCAGCATCATATGACCCCTTTAAAATGTAATGTATTCCTGTGATGCAAAGATGAATTTTCAGCATTACTTCAGTGTCACATAATCCTTCTAAAAATCATTCCAAAATGCTGATTTGATGCTCAAGAAACATTTCTTATTATTATCGATGTTGAAAACAGTTGTGTTGTGCTGCTTCATATTTTTTTTGGGAAACTTTTTCTTTTTAGGATTCCTTGACGAATAGAAAGCTCAAAAGAACAGCATTTATTTTAAATAATTTGTAACAATGTAAAAGCTTTTACTATCTCTTTTGATCAATGTAATGCATCGTTGCTGAATAAAAGTATTAGTTTCATTATTACAACAAGCTTAATGTTTGTGGCCTGATGATATCTACCACAGATTAATTACCAAAATAATAGTTTAGAATTTAAAAGCAGAAATGTGAAGCACTGCAATAAAAAATAAAAAAAATTAAAAAAAAATTTTTTTAATACATTTAAATAATAAATAATTCAGTCATGTAAATGTATATCAGTTATTAAAATAAAAACAATTATTTAATTTTATATTTATTTATTCTTACTTGCATGATTTACAAATGATTTTCATTATTCTACATTATGCAAAAGAATAGCAAAGTCCAGATAAATTGTGCAAAGACAGAAAAAATAAACTAAAATTGTTTGCTTTAATTGATTTGATATTTCCAAAAATTTAGTTGCAATACTTGTATTGTGTCTTGGATTAATGGGTTTTGCTAGTATTATTTTCATTTGAAAGTCATGATGGAAGCATCTGCTAAATGAATACATGTAATGTCATTAATGCTGCTGATTAACTCGTACTGAATCGATTACAATCCTTGAATCCTCACCACAGAAGTCATTTTAGTAACCATGGCAGTAATGCAGAGCTGTCCATCAGAGTCCTGCACCCCAGCATCTGCTCCAAACTCCAGCAGCAAACGTGCTGTCTCACTCCGATCTGTACATAACACACCCAATAACTCCCATAACACCCTTGAATGCAGAAGTCAAAAAAGTAGAGACATCTTTGACAGTAATCAACAGATTAATCCACAGAGCATGCACAGATCAGGTCAGACTTTATAGAGTTATAAAAGCCTTACCGAAGTTAGCAGCCAGCTGTAGAGGCGTTCTCTCTTTATAGTCTCGCACAGCGATGTCCGCCCCGTTCTGCAGTAACATCCTCACTGCCCCGACAGCATCATTCTTAGCAGCAAAGTGCAGTGGGGTCTGCTTCTCTTTATACGTGCGAGCTTCAATGTCAGCTGCCATTGCAACAAAATATCAGAGACAAAGCATACAGTCATTTGAGATTTTTTTTTTACATTTTAAAAGAAGTGTTTTTTTTTTCTTTTTAAAGTTTCCAAGAAGTTGCATTTATTTGATAAAAATACAGTAGAAAAAAAGAAGAGTAAAAGCAGTCAATAACTCTTTTGTATTTTTATACATTTTGAAATTTTATTAATTCCTGTGATGACAAAACTGAATTTTCAGCATCATTTCCGCACTCTTTAGTGTCATGATCCTGCAGAAATCATTCTAATATGATCATTTAATGCTCTTCTTCTTATTATCAATCGATTTCTTATTTTTATCAATACTGAAAACAGTTGTGCTGCTTTATATTTTTGTGAAAACCCTGATCCTTTTTGTAATTCTTTGATGAATACAGTACATACACTCTCAGAAAAAGGGTACAAAAGTTGTCACTGGGCTGGTACCTTTTCAAAAGGTACTCTTTAGTACTTTATTTACCTCTAAAAGATGCATATTAGTACCTTAAAGGTACGTGTTAATACCTAGAGAGTACATATTAGTACCTTTTGAAAAGGTACTGCCCCAGTGACAGCTTTTGTACCCTTTTTTTTCTGAGAGCGTACAACCAGTTCTTAAATTCTGAATTTTGCTGAACCCTGATAAACACACATAAACACACCTCCTCTTTCTAACAGGAACTGCAGCATCTCCTCATAATCCAGAGCTGCGGCTACGTGAAGAGGTGTCACTCCAAAAGCATCGGCCCTCTGAAAATCTGCCCCTCTTTCCAGGAAAAAACGCATCACGTCCACGTTCCATGCCCGAGAGATCTACCAATAAACACAGACATCTACAAAGGTACAAAACAGATTTCAGTACTTCAATAGTTTGGTATATTAACATTATATAAGTTAATGAAATTACGGTATTTAACTGTAAATTTAAGTTAAAACCGTAAAACCTAAAACGCTGCTACCGTATTTTTTACGGTAAAATTCTGGCAACCACAGCTGCCGTTTTTTTACCGTAAATTTCACGGAATTTTTTTTACAGTGTAGGATTGATATGTAACGTCTGTGTAGAATCATGCATGATCTTTGGGGTTTTATGGCTTAAGAGACCCCTTTTAGCCTTTGACATTTGCATATAAATTGTGAAGAGGTGTCACTCCAAAAGCATCGGCCCTCTGAAAATCTGCCCCTCTTTCCAGGAAAAAACGCATCACGTCCACGTTCCATGCCCGAGAGATCTACCAATAAACACAGACATCTGTGAATGATTTACAAGATGTCACCTATATTCTCAATATTTGAATGCAAGCATCAGCTGAACATTTAAATCCCAGAATTACATTTTATGGCATAAATGTCTTACATAAGCAGTCAAACATTAACCTCATGCAGGGCCATTTGCCCATATTTATCAGCTGAGTTTGGGTCAGCTCCATCTGTGAGGACATCATTCAGAAACTGCAGGTCCACCTGAAAGCAAAAATCAGTATCACTGTGTGGCACTGACAAATACGACATCATGTTCTCCCAAATTTCACCAAAGTGGAGCCACATCATTAGTTTCACGCATTACCTCATCTGTGTCTTTATTGCTGGCTGCCAGGACTCGAAAGTGATCCAGAAGCCTTTTATTCAGCTGGATCTTCTTCTGTCCATCTACATTGTCTTCATCCATTGCCAGACCCTTGTATTTGCTGCCTACATATTCCTCTAAAAAGACAAAGATTTAGAGTTATACACTGTAAAAAATGACTGTGAATTTAACGGTAAAAGACTGTAAAAATGCTACAGTAAAAACCTGTTAAATGGTTAACGGTAAATTCCCCTACTATATATGGTGAAAAACTGTATTGGACATTAATTTTACGGTAGTATACGAGACTTCTCAAAACTCTCCTCTTGAGTTTTGATTTTCTGGCAGTTTTTTATCTTCAAGTAACTTCGATTCGCTGTGGACTTTTTCCTATCTTCAGAAGAACCAGAAGTAAACTTCCAGCTCACTCCTAAAGAACTCATCAAAGACCTCCGTTGTCTACCGCATCAGGACTCTTGTTCAGCAATCGAAGCCAATGCAAGTAACCGTTTACAATTATTTAGATGCGT
>NW_015663347.1:159800-186367 GCF_001515625.1 Sinocyclocheilus rhinocerous
AGAAGAACCAGAAGTAAACTTCCAGCTCACTCCTAACGAACTCATCAAAGACCTCCGTTGTCTACCGCATCTGGACTCTTGTTCAGCAATCGAAGCCAATGCAAGTAACCGTTTACAATTATTTAGATGCGTGTTTAAGTTTCAGCCCCTTTTAAGGTGATTTTTGATTCTCTGATGATTCTCATTAGGTTGTGTTTAAGATTGATGTAAAATACTGCCATTCTTTTATTTACTCTCTCTTTTTCTTACTTTGTTTCATTCTGTATATATGTGTTTTGCTTAGTTAGTTATATGTTAGATATAGTTTCATTTATTAAATCCCTTATATTCACGATCGATTGCCTCTGTTTGCTGCTCACAATTCGAAGTCAATGAACGTTTGCTACATATGCTAAATTACTGCTAGCAGTGCATAAAGAAGGAAAGTTATTCTTCCTTGGCCAGGAAAATAATCTTTCTTTGAATTGATAAATGATTATATTGTCTGCTCGGTGGACGGACAGATCAAATAATTGTAATATTGATTCTGCTACAGTTAATTCTAAGATCTAAACTAAATATTTATTATTAATCATAACCAGTTATAATTAGTCATAAATATTTCCCTTTTGAGCTGATTTACTACAGATATTACACTGACAACACGAGTACCATAATAACTTCAGTTTTTGGACATGTACAATGATAACATCATGGTTGTACCATCTATCTATCCATCTCGATATAATCTTGTGATAATCTATAATCAGTGATGAAACTCTAGATGGCACAGGCTGATAGGTCATCTACATGCAATCTGCTAGCAATCACATCATATGAATCGGAAGTCTTGCACATTCACAGAGAAATAGCTTACTTCCGTGTTGCAAAATAAGGTGGATAAGCTGGTCCTGCAATGCTATCAGAGTTCCTCTGAAACCCTCCACCTCCCCCAGCTCCACCTGTCTAGATCTGCTACAGGATGTCATGTATGCCTAATCATGCAGCAGCAGTATATCAGTGTGTCTGTATATCTATTGGCAGTGGATAGTCCATACTTTCTCTGGTACATGACATATTATTTCAAATTAGGTCTACCAAAGTATTGCCATCTGATACCATCAGTGTACCTAGGTATAGCTACGATACCCTTTTCTAAGGGTAATCAAATTGAAATATTCCATCATTTTTTAAAGAGTACATTTTCACAACCATCTTCAAAATCACATTTTACAAAGCAGGTAAAGAGTTTATTGCCATGGAATTTTGAAGGGCACATAATAAGCATTTATTATAAATACCTTTGGGTTTCTTCCTTACAGACTTGCGGGCAGCATGTTTCCAGCGGCCTCTTGCATAGGATGCCAGGTGAGCGACTGACCGCCCCACATCTTTAACTGTTGTCACGGATACTGGAGAAGCAAAGATTGGCTGCACTGACTTCAGCCATGCATACAAAATAGTAAAAACATCACCAAATGACACAATAGTTTAAAATGTGAGTTATCACTGTAAAAATAATGTATGTAATTTTAATGACAAACGTCTGCAAAATATACTATGGTAAAAACAAAATAATTGGTTAACGGTAAGTGGTTAATAGTTTTTGGAAGTGAAAAAAAGCTGCGACAGCTCACATTGATGTTTTTTTTTTCATTCAATAATAGTTTCTTCTTTTTTTTGTTTGGTTATCAGTTATGTACATTAGGGTGTTATTTTACATCTTCAGTTGATTAATGTTTATTGCATTATTTTAGAGTCAGTTACCAATATATCAGTATTTCCGTCAGCTTTGATTACAATTATTATTGATATGAACATATCAATTAACGAAATATACATTTTTACTGTTAATAACCGTTTATTCCTTAAAACCTAAAATGTTGCTACCATATTTTTTTTACAATGAAGAACTGTCAGGCACAGCTCTTGGTGCTTTACCGTAAACTTCACAGAATTTCTTATTTTTTGAACACTGAACAGTTCAGGAAATAATATAGCAGATTCAAAGCAAAGACTGAAGGCTGTTTCCTCACCTGACTAGAGATTCCATCAGTCAGTTCAAGCTCAAGGTTATCAGGCCTGTCAGGTCCGACTTGACCGAATCTCTTCATTCTTCTACTGGATTCAGCTGAGACCACTTGAAGATCTCCTCTTTCTTCTTCAGATGCTAGAAGAGTGAACTTACAGCCCAAAACATAAACTAAGCAGAAGTGCAATGGAGCCAGTAGAGCAGAAAATTAGCATCAGTACAGCCTGTATATCGAGCAGAGCGCTCTTGACGTCTTTAATAACGGGCTGTGTTTGTCTTTAGATGATTTGTTTCTGTTAATCTTTACTGTGAGTCGTTAGCACATGTGTGTTAGACATCCAGTTACACCCTCCCTGTAATAAATCATACTGAACTAACACTTATCTCAGAATGTTTAACTAGAGGTCGCAGGGCAACAGCACAGGATTGTTTAGGGTCCATTTATAGCACCAGTACTGTGTCCTGTTTTAACAGAATATGTCCATCAAGGGCCATCGAATCACCATATAAACTAGAAAGCACACAGACAGGCTTGTGTGGACTTGTTCTGAAACATGTAAGACAGCAAGCTGTCTTCTAAGGCGGCATCCTAACAAGGATCCTCAACAGTGACAGATTTGGAACGCTCTACGTTACCAGCAACTACATTAGAATTGATTTCAATGGACTTTGCTGTTAACACAAAACTCTAATAACCATAAAAACAGATTAATAATAGGTAAAATAGTCGATTTTAAGAAGCCTAAACTACTTATTATTGATACTTTCAGCCTTGGCCTGGATTTGACGACCTTGGTGTTCAGTTTCTCTGTGGTTTGAGGCTTTGAAGGTTCCTGGCAGTTCAAGGCCCCTGGACACTGGCCCCGCTGGTCCGGTTCATAAACCAGCCCTGGTTATACTGATGAGCAGACAACACTGAGAGACTGAAAAAGTAAATAATTGACATGACAGGAATGCAATGACATCATGCATGACAGATGTCAAATTACATCAGCAATGGAAAACAACACAAGTAGAAAAGTAGCTGACATTATTATACACAAGAACAGGTGGATGACTTATGTTCATTTTTTATTCTACATACAGTCTTTAAGCCTGAGAATGTAAAATATCCCATTAATTCAAATTGATTGCCCGTAGTGTAATATTTTAAATTTGACAATGAATCATAATGAAACTGAATCTTTGTCAGAGCTAATCCACACACATAGCGTCTCTAGTGTCTTGGAGAACATAAATGCACATCTAAAGCTGCGAGTTACACTACCGTTGAAAAGTTTTGAGTCACCCACCCCCAAGAAATTAACACTTTAATTCAGTAAGGTTACACAAAAATCATTAAAGTGACAGTAAAGACATTTATAATCACATTATAAAGATATTTATCATTTAAAAAAATTACCATTTCAAATAAATGGTAAATAAATATAAATATTATAGATATTAAGCAGCACAACTGTTTTCAACATGTTTGTAATGAGAAGAAATGTTTCTTGAGCATCATATCAGCATATTAGAATGATTTCTGAAGGATCATGTGACACTGAAGACTGGAGTAATGATGCTGAAAATGCAACTTTACCATTACAGGAATAAATGAATTTCTCTAAATAAATAAATAAAAATATAAAAGCTAGATTGGGGTGAGAAAAACCTGAAACACTTTAATTGTGATTATTAAGTGCAGTCAGTAATACAATAATACTCCCAAGCATTAATCAGTTACAAATATATCTGGTATATTGCATGCGTTGTTTGTACCTTTCCCTATTAGATTAGCTGAGTTACCACTCATTATTTGTATTAGTTAAAGCCCTAAACACTGATATTCAGGTGTATGAATGTATCTCCTTTAATTCAGTAAGGTTACACAAAAATCATTAAAGTGACAGTAAAGACATTTATAATCACATTATAAAGATATTTATCATTTAAAAAAATTACCATTTCAAATAAATGGTAAATAAATATAAATATTATAGATATTAAGCAGCACAACTGTTTTCAACATGTTTGTAATGAGAAGAAATGTTTCTTGAGCATCATATCAGCATATTAGAATGATTTCTGAAGGATCATGTGACACTGAAGACTGGAGTAATGATGCTGAAAATGCAACTTTACCATTACAGGAATAAATGAATTTCTCTAAATAAATAAATAAAAATATAAAAGCTAGATTGGGGTGAGAAAAACCTGAAACACTTTAATTGTGATTATTAAGTGCAGTCAGTAATACAATAATACTCCCAAGAGCAAATCAAATATGTTGGAATTCGATGACTTGAAAGAAAACATGACTCAGGATTTCATTAAAACATTTTAATAACACTATAATATGATTTCATCACACCCTTATTTTTTTGTGGTTACCACAGGTACTTTTGAATGTCAGCAGCATTTCATGATATATACCTCACAATAGTGCTAATGATTAGAGGTTTGGCTTCATTTCCTGAGTTTCAGCTGAAGGTGAGAGCGTATCCAACTCATCTGAACCAGTGGTTGCCCATACATTCTCTGTTCCACTCCACGCGACAGAACCAACACCATTCAAACTTACACTGTGGACGCGGACACACCATGTGCATACAGCCACCTGAGCGAGATAAGAGAGGACAAGACGAGAGGGGATCGTTATCCATACTGTTAGGAGATAATCACATCTTTACAGAGCACTTTTCAAGGTTACAGATAAAAACAAAGATAGCCAACCAATGACCGAGCAGTCTGTGAGATACTGTAAATATTCAAGCATTCATACATACACCGTATAATACGTACAATTTTAAAATAGTACACTCCTAAAAATAATGGGGCTTCAGAGTGATGCCCATGAAAACACTTTTGGGTTCCCAAAACACTGTAAAAACTAAAGGTTTTTTATCGGCATCGATGGTTCCATGAAGAGCCTTTAACATCCATGGAAACTTTCCATTATACAAAATGTTCTTTATACTGGAAAAAAGTATATATATATATATAACCTCACATAAAAAAGGGTTCTTTTAAGAACTGTTCACTAAAAGGCTCTTTGGGGAACCAAAAATGGTCCTTCTATGACATCGCTGAGAAAACCTACTTTTGGAATCTTTTTTATAAGAGTGAAGAACCTTTCCTCATCACACACATAGTTAATTCAGCCAACTGTGTTTAGCTAATGTCATAAATATAAATAGCTAAATATAAAACATTATAAATATATTCATATAAGTTAATTTTAAATTCAAATTTAAACACTGAATATATAATATACAAAAAATATATAAAAAAATTATTAAAATGAAAATGATATGACAAAATATTAAAATGAAATAATATTAATATTTAGCCCTTAGGAGAATCAAATATTCCAGTATATGTAAAAAAAAAAAAATGCTGATAGAATTTCAGGTTTATTTGTCGCACTGAAATGGAAATGCAGGACTAATATAAGCACAACATTTTTTTTTAATTTGCATTTATTCTGACTGAGGTGTTTACATGCAGCATTTCTATTCATATACTTTTAAACCGACTGCAATCGGAATACAATGCTTCATGTAAACGCACCTACTGACTTCCATAGTATTTTTTCCCCATGCTCCCGGTTACCAACATTCTTCAAAATATATTATTTTGTGTTCTTCAGATAAAAAATAAATAAATAAATAAAAAATAAATCATAAAGATTTGGAACAACTTGAGGGTGAGTAGATAGAATTTTCATTTTTGGGTGAACAGTCCTTTTAAATCACAAAAATGTCATAAGCAATAAAAACAAAATGAAAAGTAAAAACTATCAAAATAAAACACTTACTAAAAATACTGAAATATTTACCTGCATGCCATGCATGCCAACATGAACATGCAAATTTGTTGTTAAATTCCACAAATCTAGAAGACTTGTATAAGTGACAGGCTTAAACTTTAAAAGATAAAAAAAGAAGAATTATAAATTATTAATAATGTACTGCCATTGTATGAATAACATCATGTAATCAACAAAAAAAGTTATGTCTATTTTAAAACATACTATATATTCTAATTACAAGTAGTTCATTTTTGGAATCTGATTACATAATCCATATTACATATAATCAGTTACTACACAGCACGGGTTATTAGTAAGTAATAGTAGTATGGTAGTACACTATTTTGAATATAGTCCCTGACAAATTAGAGAAAGGTAAAAGACAATTCACACCGTTGTTTTCCACAGGAACTTGGCATTTGGGGCAAAGGTGAGTGGTTTCGGCTATAGTCTCCTGTGAAGCCTGTTCCCAGCGGGCACGAAGAGCCACATCTTCATCTGCAATATAGCCCTGAAACACACACACACACACACACACACACACACACACACACACACACCCCAGGAAAAAACATACTAAATGCAGAATGTTTTGTGTGATGGGTTGGTTTAGGGGGATACAGTTTGTACATTATGCCTAAAACACACACACACACACACACACACACACACACACACACACACCAGGGATCAAACACAGCACAGTAAGACAGACAGATTTGATCTTAAACAGCTTTAAATTCCTCTCGTATGTGATTCATTTATAGGTGATTTGTGAATGGCTTGCAGGCATTGTCCTGCACTGACACCGTTACGACTTTAATCTCTGGGCTGCTCAACCCAAAAGAGAGAATATTTAAGCAGATGGGGTGTATTTTCACCTTGACTGATGATATCTAGCCAACATAAATTGAACTGTGTCCATGCATATGTGATGAACTAATATTAAAAGTGTGAAGTCCTCACCTGAAGGGCACTTCCTGTTGCTGTGTCTGTCCTCTGTCTGCAGGGGTCCTCGTGAAACTCTGCCTTACAGTCCCTGCAAAACACAAACTGACACAAACAGCAAACCACTTACTAACACTGACCGCTACAGGCCACAGCTCTTATACTGGTCAGTAATTAATAGTAAAGTGTATGTTACTTAGCATTCTTTAGTTATGTAACACTTAACTTGAAGCCTTTATGTATAATGCATTATATAGATATTCATAATGTATGCTGAAAAGCATTACATCTTTTCGTAAATAATTATTTCACTCTCTTCATGATCCAACCAGTCCCTGATTTTAATGGATAAAATCAAATCCTTTCCTACATCATTTGACACTCAATATTGTGTTTCACTGAAATATGCCTTTGTATATAGATGGAACATTTGTTGCTAATGTCATTTTGTGTTGTCTCTACAGGTGAAGCAGATGATCGTTGCAATAAAATACTTTCACTATTCCAGTTTAATGTGCAGAGACGATTAGAAATGTTATTTTAGTATTATTTGTATACTTTAAAGTAGTTATTAATATTACTTTATTTAAATAAGTCAATTACTTTTTTCTTATTTTTATTTTAACGTTGAAATAAAATATTGTAACATTTTATTTAAATGTTTTAGTAATTTTATGTGCTTTTGTCATTCTATTCTTTTTTTTTAGTGATTACTATTTATTTTATTTTCAACTTAAACTTGCCTTAAAACTTAAGTTTTTCATCTAATATTAATATCTATATTTTTATTAACAAAAATGCCTTTTTTGTTAAGTAGTTTTGTTAATAACACTGACAAGTAAGCCATTTATCACAGGTTGAATTCTCTAAAAATTGTACACACTTTGGCTCTGTGGTGCTTTCTATGCTAATGCGGCTGGACCTGTTGGAATTATAATAAATTTTACAATTACAGTATATGATGCACGTAACACAAATGCATATTCATACAGCATCCAAAACGCACACGAGGAGGCAGCAGTTCTCCATGGCCGTCCTCTCAGCAAGCGTTTTAAGTGAGGAAGTATTACTCATGGGTTTAGCATACTCTTCCTCTACAGCTCTTTTGAAGCTCTACTGATTTAGTATTTCTTCAGAGAGCCAGACTTGTGAAGCAGGGAAGCATCGCATCATGTTTTTGCTTTATTATTTCTGCTGCTCATGACAGATCCTCCTCTCTAGGTCTAGAGACAGATGCTTCTTTGTTTTCCCCTTCCTCGGTGATGATGAGAAAACGGAGTTCTTTTGACAGCCACTTCTTTCTACTTTTTTCACCCCTGTTCTCATTGGTTCTCTCTCAGATTTGCCAGCCTTCATGTTTATTACCCACATCGTTGGTGTCCTTCTCCAGCGCAGTCATTTTCTACGGCTGTGAGACGGGAAGGATGTATTTGATGCGGAGCGTGGAACAGTGAGACCCTTCTTAGTGTGAAATTAATGCCACTTTTCAGTCCTGAACAAAGTGTCTCGGTGCCTTTACTTTTCAAGCAATGTGATATTTGAATTGTCAAGTCAGTTCTCATCTCTAATATGCATTTCAACAGGGAGAATGTAAGCGCAGAACTGCACAGAACGCTCAAACGCCCGTCATTCACTAAGTTCACACCAATCACTCCTCCATTATGTGTTTATTAAGTATTTGAGCCAAATGTGGGACTCTAAACATGTTGGCTTATGAATTTCCATAACTTTTTCAACCATTTGTCATTAACTGGATAGGGATTTGACAAAAAGTAATTTCTAGGTGCATTAAATAATAATTATCAAGCGTAGCGTTAGTTCTGGCAGGTCACGGTAGTCAAGCTCGCATCAGCTGACTCTCAGCTGATCCCCATCTACTTATGAGAATATGACACCTATCTAAGCATTCATATATAAGGTCCCTCAGTATTATCAGCAGTTTATAGTAATTACCCTTCTCCATCCCCAGCTCCTCCTCTGTCAGTCAGGATTTGCCCAGAACAGAAACATACCGCCAATCCAAACTGTATGCTAATTGTCAATCATCTTTGACGATAGTGGTCCTGACAGAAATAAATATTTCTTAAACTAAACTAGGCATTTAGACATTTTAAAGAATTCTACATATCTTCTTAGGATTTCTTATTTTATTTATTTAATAAAAAATTTTTCTTGAAATTAGGAAATAATGCTACATTCCCAGGGTAAACCACTGACAATTTCACATTTTAAAATGGTAGTATTGTTTTACTTTTACTTTTTTATTTTATTTTATTTTATATCAGCAGAAAATTTTACTATTAGTAGAAAACGCTAGTATTAGTATATTGAAATATTATTATATTTTAAAATAACTGTTTTCTTATTTAATGTTTTGAAATGTAATTTATTCCTGTGATGGTAAAGCTGAATTTTCAGCATCATTGCTCCAGTCTGACATGATCCTTCTGAAATCATTCTAAAATGCTGATTTGTTGCATTAAATATTTTTTTATTAATGTTTAATTTTTTTCTGCTTTTTTGTGGAATAAAATAAAATATATTTTAATACATTTTAAAATAGAAAACAATTATTGTAAATTGTAATAATATTTCACAATGTTACTGTATTTTTTTTATCGAATAAATGCATCCTTGGTGAGCTTAAAAGACTTCAAAAAAAAAAAAAAACTTTATTCCAAACTTCTAACTGTTATATTATTTTATTTATTTATTTTTTATTGCTAGATTCCCAGAGGAAAACAACAAACTTTTTGTGTCTTTTCCATGATTTCTTATGATTTTCTTTTCTTTTCACATTTTATATTTTATTTTATTTAGCTGAAAATGCTAGATTCCCAGAGGAAAACACTATTAATTACTGATAGTGTCAATTTATTTTATTACTTGATTTTATTATCCTTAAAATCACCAGAAAGTGATAGAATGTGGAGCATGCAGCTGACTATCACTATCTGACATACTTGATTTATTTACACACTGAATGCAGTTGATTAGTGTACAGAAACAACTCATGCAAAAGTTGCAATTACTACATAACATAGATTTATAGAGAACATTTTGTCATAGATGTTGACACTTATACATGCTGCACACGAACAAAGCATTGTGGCCACTGTGCTATAGGATGCTTTGATCTGTGCTCCAGCATTTATAAATGCAGCCAACTCTGTTTGTGTGTGTGTGTGTGTGTGTGTGTGTGTGTGTAGACTTAGACAGGATCTGACAGTGGCAGTCTGATGTGTGTTAAATAAGAATGTCAGAGTGTAACCTTGAAAGAGCTCTTAGAGAGAGAGAGAGAGATTTCTCTGATCTCTCTCTCAAACACACGCTCACAGCCCTGACCCAAATGTACGGCTTCAAGGCAATAATAGCATCTTTCTGACACCTGGCTCACTGTCCCCAGCGCTCAGAGCAGCTCTAAACACAGCGCGAGAGAAAGAACAGAGCCAGAGACACAATGACAGAACAGACAGATTGTACAGAAGAGCTTCTCACTCCACAACCACCCAAAAACATGCAATTTTTTAAAAACACGCTTCATCTAGTTACCTGACATTTCCCACAATTAGGGCAAAAAATAGGGCTTGGAACTACAACAAAGTTGAAAACAGGAGTGAAAAAAAAATAAAAAATGATGCTTAACCTCCAGAAAGTATTGCTTGTCCATTTTTGATTTAGGTCACATTTTTTTCCTTTCTTTTCTTTTCTTTTCATCATTATTATTTTTTGTCTACAAAGCAGGGTGTGCAGCAAAATAAAATAAAATAAAACTTTTTTTTTGCAAACAAAATATCAGCAAAAGGACCTTTCGATACACTGTACAAAAACTACTTTTTTAATGTTAAAGAATATTTAACTTATATTAGTGTTACTTGTTACTTACTTATATTAAAAAGAGTTTCCTTGTAATTATTTGTGAAATGCACTAGCTACATCAATTTCAGTGTATTATTTAGGAGAACATATATATTTTTTTTAATTTCTTGTTTTGGTTTTTGCTCTTTTTTTTGGCAAACACCTGAAAACAGTTTAAACTGTTAATTGTTTTAAACAGCTAAAATTGATAAAAAGAGATACTTAGATAAAATTTGATATTAAACAAAATTAGATAAAAAATGATCCAATAAAATATAAACAATTCAACAGATATTAATAACAGCCTAAAAGTTTGGAGAATGTGGTTGCAAATGACAGGATTGATTATGTAGCCTGAATTAAGGTATAAAGATGGAATATAAAGGAACATATTTTACGTTATAATTTGTACAAGATATTAAAAAAATCAAAACTTCTTTAAATTCAGCTTTGTTAATAATGCAGTGAATTAATATGCACAGAAACAAATTTTACTGTACGATTTACTTTGAAACAATTCTCACTTTGAAACAGCTAGCAAAAAAACAAAAACAAAACAAACTAAGAAAAAGCAAGTAACCCATTGAATTAATGTGAAAGACTGAAATAGTATCTTCTTGTAAAACATACCCCTCTTTGTTTTTTTATCTCACTTTTTACATTTGTTACGAGAGCTCAATTAGTACAGCACGGCACTTGCGTTGCCAAGGTTGCAGGATTTTTCTCTATCACTAGAGACCGGTGAGCTAATCTTGCTTCTCATGTTGCTGAAAGCTGATAGTTCACACTTACTGTACACACAAACCACAGCAACAAACCCTCCTGAAGCCACACATGCTAAAAAAAACAGAAATTGCTCTTTTGCCAGCGGCTTACATTGAGCTCAACTCTCGTATTCAACACCCACTGCTGATACAGGGCCCCTAAACCCCCAAACAAAAGAGAGGAAGGCTGTATAAAACGGCAGAGGAGATATAGAGAGGGAATATATTGATTTTTCTGTAAGAGAAGTAGGACAGGTAGGTTGCGAGGTGTCCCTTAAGTCCAGAGTGTGTAAAAACTGCCCGCTTTTTTGTGTGTCTGTTTTTATGTGCCATCGTTGGTATATGTGTGTGTGCTGGTGCCAACGGTTCATTAACGCCAACTCCAATAAAGCCTTTATCTGCGGCTCACAGATGCGGCGCTGACCACACTGCACTCAAACTGATACTGTAAAAGTCAGTATGGTTAGAAGATAAGGAACAAGCTCTCGAAATTCCTAACTTAAGAACAAACACACAAATACACTCCAATCCACCAACAAGAGTGAATGAAATCAAAGCTAAAAGTATATCTGTACATAACCATTAGCCAATGTGATCTTATTATCAAAAACGCATCAGAAGACTATAGCTTGTCTACCATAGATATATATATATATATATATATATATATAGGTAGATGCCACATTCAACCGCTCCAGACAGACATGTCCACCATCATGGAGCGTTCAACTTGTCTTCACTCACAGTAAAAAATCAATGAGTTTTCTAAGATGTCACACCATTCTACAGCCTCTGGTTGTAAAAAAAAATAAAAAAAGCCCCACAATTGAAATTACTGAAGAAATGGGATACTGTTTCTCAGGTTGGTTTGTTTTAAAGGTGACATATCATGAAAATCTGACTTTTCCTGGTTTTAAGTGCTATAATCAGGTCCCCGGTGCATCTACCAACCAAGAAAACGTGAAAAAGATGAACCCAGTAACTTTGTTTTGGTAAGCCTGTTTCTTTCAGCGTCTGAGAAAACGAGCGCGTTTGATTTTGCTCACTTGGTGACGTGGCAAAGGGATCTCATTATAATATATAATGCCCCGCCCCTTAATCTGCACGTTTCCACCCATTTTGAGCTGAAATTTCACAGACACATTCTGGGGACACCAGAGACTTATATTACATATTGTAAAAAGGTGCATAATATGTCTCCTTTAATATGTATTAACTGTATTACAGGTTTTTAAACAATGGTAACTTAATTTAATGTCGTGCTAGCTAACATCTTTGTTCTGTTTTTATTTTATTTAGTTAGTTTAGCAAAATCATCTGCTTAAGTCTACTGCAGATATAGATATTCATATATGCGTATAACTACTGTTGCAGACACACAGCCAACTTGCTCTTGTGTGTTCACGGACCAGCTTTGACCATTCCAATATGGCGGACAGTGACGTATAGCAACCAACAGAAACAGCTGCTAATGAGGCATTTACTGTATGTATAATATAAGATGACATGTACAATTATTTTAAATGTCTAAAATTAAACAGTGAATTTACCTAGTTTAAGACATATTTAATCACCTAGAAATTGCTGTCAATACAGCTTTTTTAAATATATATATATAGAGAGAGAGAGAGAGAGAGAGAGAGAGAGAGATGGCCACCATGTTTTGTTTTGAAATCCTATTATCAAATGTATTTTATTTTGAAAGTCTTAACAAGTATTTTGCAAAAGTGTATCAGAATAATAATAATAGTAGTAATAATAATAATAATAATAATAAAACAATCAATGCAAATGTGCAATTATCAGTGTTTTCCTGATTTCAAGGGGGGGAAAAATAAAAATACAAAATCCTAGAAAAATAAGTAAAATTATTTTACATGTTAAATAGTGAGTTTACCTTAAAAATACTGTTATTATTATTTTTTAATAAAATACAGTTTGGCCACCATGTTTTGCTTTGAAATCCTGTTACCAAATTTATTTTATTTAGAAAAATGTATCAGACAAAAATACAAAATATTGTCTGCCCACCACATGTTGTTTTGTTTTGTTTATTTTTGTTTACATTTTTATTCTTTTTTTAAAATTTATTTTTATTTTTTTAAAAACCTTGCTACCAAATTTATTTTTAATTTATTTTATTTTGAACATTTTGAAAGTCATAAAAAGTATTTTGCAAAACATATTAGGAAAAAAAAAAAACACCACAGCAGCCTGTTTTGTGTTTTGTTTTGCTCAAAACCACTGTCCATGACAGCAGCTTAAACTGCCAATGTAGTTACATGGGATCTCATTAGCATTCATAGGTATTTGTACATAAAGTGTAGTTTTGTTTATTTTTATATTTTATTTTATTTTGAAAGGCTTAAAAGCCTGAAAAAATGTTTTACTTCAGTTTGTTGTTTTGCTAAAATATATGAAGAAGGTGCTTTTTTTGTGTTTCATTTTGTTTGAAATACCAAAATTGTATCCCTGTGTCCCAAAACCCTGCTTTGTGTGAAACACACAATACCAACATAATTAATCAAACTAATTCTCTGGCAAATACATCTAGGTCTAATGCCCATCTACAGCTCAAAACCACAGTCCATGACAACAAAAGGCTTTCAGGCAGCACTCTGTGATGCAGGCTGCACCTTTGACAGAGACAGACAGAAGCACAGATATGGGGTTTCGTCCCACTGGAATGATGATGTTTGTGTTTGCAAACATGCAATCAGTCAGCGCTAATGGCAGCTGAACTACACCCTAATCTTTAATCGACTGGCTAATTAGAAAACATCATGCAAATTGTGTGGTAATTACATCTTAATCGTGCCGTGATTGGACGAGTGGAATATGCAAGCGATAGAGAGCAGGGAAGAAAAAACACATGAATTCCATCCCAAACTGGGATATACTTAGTCAAAGGTTTGTACAAATGCAGATGTTTGTCATGTCAGGCTGTTATAAAACTCTATTGTTTTATATAGCTCATAATTCTTAATTACGGACAACCCAACACATATTAAAGGTGAAGTGTGCAATTTCTTCCCCACTACTGGCATAGAATGGAATAATAACAGAAATAATGACTTTTTGGGCTGGTGGGGATACACAAACAAACATGTTTGAAATCTCTGCATATTATTGCAAAAGCTGTTGTGAGGTGAGTGGAGAAGTTCGTACCCCACAGCCGAGTCCATTCCCCAACTCACAGCGGACTCGCCTGCCATCATCCACAGGAAGCAGCCCAGCACCACATCCTGGAGCAGGACACAGAACTCCTCCCATCTGAAGAACACACTCCTCCGCCGCGTATCGCTGGTAGCGCTCATACTGGAAAACAGAGATGGACTGAGACTAAAAAACAGCCTGGTAATGGTAACAAGGGATAGCTGACCCAAACATGATTCATCTTCATGTCGTTCCAAACTAAATCAAAGAAGATATTTTGAAGAAAGCCCTTTGACTTCCATTGCATGGACAAAAGACATTTCCCAAAATATCTTCTTTTATGATCCACAGAAGAAAGATTATATACTTTCCAATAAAATAAGTAATTAAACCCATTTAATATTACATATGAAATAATAATCTGATAAAACATTATTATTATTATTATTTTAATGAATAAAAAAAAATAATTTAAAATGTTTTAAGTTTATTGAAAAGAAGTTTGCATATGTGTATTTTGTTGAGTATCAATTTCATACAGCAGGCTTTTATGGCTCATATAGTATGATATAGGAGAATATGGAGTTCATATTGGAGGAAAAAAACATCTCAGTTTAATTCAGAGTCCCAAACTGAGCAAAAATATGAAATTTGGGGCAGTTGCTGGTATTTACATGGTTAAAAAGGAAGATGAAATTTTCGACTTTCATAAAATGCATGTCTCCCAATAATATGTCATAGTAAGATGATATTTAAATGCTTTTTAAATGCTTCATTTATGATCAAAGCTCTAGTTTTTTTTGTTGTGGGGCAAAACATATGCAATACAATGATGATTGAGAGATGAACAAATAAACATTCCTCAAAAGCCTGATATATAATTTTTGATACTCCCATTTTAACATGATTTTTCTAAAAAAAAAAAAAAAAATGTATGTATGGATAATCAAGTAAACCTAAGTTGCTTCAGTCAAGTAAGGGTTAATCTTGAAATTTTACTAACAATATAAAAGTTGTTCTTATGTTCCTTGATCATTTAGAGGCCTTAGGTAACTAATCATCTGTCAATCAGCATTTGCCCTAAGACACAAGAAATATTTTACAATCCCTGAAATTAGTTCAAGTTCAAGTTCAAGGTGCTTTATTGGCATGACATTTGTGTTACAGTATTGCCAAAGCATTTTAGATGTGTACAATACAGAATATGATTACACCATCAAAGTAAAAAAGGAGACAAAAAATGAGTAATAAATAAGAGAAAATAAATGAATAAATACAATAAAATAAAATAACAACAGCAGACAGTATTTCTAATATTAATTAATAATTACAATTATATACAATGAAATGTTTTTGGGGCAACATAGAATGAACAAATAAGTGCAATAATGGGAGTAATAATTAGCAAGATTTTCATAATAATATCTAATATTTAATAGGAATATTGATATATAATTTTTTCTCTATTCATTTGTTGTGTCTCCCAAAATGTGTAATAAACATGCTTTAATTAATGGTGTCCTCTACATAGTAAACCATCGTGCCAAATAGAGTCGAAAGCTTTTTTAAAATCAATAAAACGTAAATATTTTTCTTTGTTTGCCCTTTAGATTTTTGTTAATTAGAGTGTGGAGAGAATAGATGTGGTCGGATGTACGTTGTTTTGGTAAAAAGCCAATTTGTGATTTATTTAAGATGTTGTGTCTTGTGAGGAATGTCACTATGCTGCTATTTATTATATTGCAAAAAAGCTTTGCTAGGTTACTGCCCACACAAATGCCACGGTAATTACTGGGATCGAATTTATCTCCTTTTTTATATATAGGTGTGATCAGTCCTTCAGACCAGGTCTCAGGGAAGTCACCAGAGGATAAGATCAGATTGAATAATTTTGCCAGAGCTTGAATTATGTAAGGGCTGCTGATTTTGAGCATTTCATTGCTGATGTTGTCTTGTCCACATGCCTTCCTAATTTGAGATTTGTAATGTGCTGTTATTTCTGATGTTGTTATAAATGTGTCCAATGGGTTTTGGTAATTTTTTATTGTTTTCTTTAAATCTTCTAGTTTTCCCTTTGTTTTTGTTTGGGGCTGGTTCAGGTCTGGTTCGAGTTTTTGGTAAAGAGTTTTAAAGTAAGACCTCCACACTGTGCCACACTGGAGTAATGTGTCTGATTTGGGGCTTTCAAATTTTTTAAAGAGATTCCAGAAATTGTTTTGGTCTATTGATTCATCGATTTCATCAATTTTAGCTTCATAATATATAACAACAGTTTGAGTAGGCAAGCCGTAGTGTCTGATTGGCCGGTTCTTTATGCTTTTTGTTAGCAAGTCGTCTAAGGTCTTTTCTGAGACAATTCTAATTAATTTCAGGTGACAAAAATATCAGTATAAAAATAATCCAGTGTGCATCCAGCGTAAATTTGTTTTTGACATCTGGCCCACAAACTGACTATCCCAACAGGACAGGAGAGAGTGAGATAAAGAAGATGCACACAGATGTCAGGACAGGCCACTTGCCACAACAACATGTTCGGAAGCATAATGACAGAAACATCCCTAATGGTGCTTTGCAAAGGTGTTGGATAACAGCTCCAAAAACGTGGTGAAGACGGTAGGAAGAATGAGGAAACGTGTTGAGAGGATCCCTTTCCTCACTGCAAGGATGGCTGGTGTGCTGGTACGGAGCTGAGGTTTCGTTGCGAGCGAAGGGTTTAGTGAATAGCACGGGGGAACAGCAGACGGGCCAATTAAGAGCCTCTCGCATGTGACGATCTGACAATCAGGATGAACTTGGATTTCTCATGAGCCGTGATCAGGACTGGGAAGGTTGCTTAGAAGGTGTGTGTATGGATGTGTGTAAGTGTGACCTGCGGATCTCAGAGTCCAAACCTACCTGCTCATCTCCCAGGACTCGGAAATGATGAACCTCTTTAATGAGCGAATCAGGACAGCCGGCTGGAGACAGAGAAAGTAAAAAAGAAAAAGTAATACAGTCAGAAGGCATGGAGTTAGCATGGGCTGAAAGAGCTGTCAAAAGCTCTGAACTTATGAGCTAAATGACTTTCTTTCTTTCGTGGAACATAAAAGAAAATATTCTGAAGAATTTTGGGGTTCACATAACATTGGACCCCATAAGACTTGCATTGCATGGACAAACAGATGAGTAAGACGCAGGTTTGGAACGGCGTTCGAATCACTTTGGAGTTCAAAGAAAATACCAATGTACCATATCTCTTTAAAATCAACATGAAATCAAAATGAAACGATGCTTGTCATAAGCTCTCATAAACAATTTCAAATCACATGGTGTGTAAAACCCAGACAAACTAGATTCATTTCTGTTCCAGGTTTAAACAGGTCTATAGGAATGCAATGTTTGCATTTACAATCATGTTTGCAAGGAACCTTTACTTTTTCTGTGAAGCCAGTGTGAAATCCCATCCTGCTCAATGTTATATCAGAAGTTTGTGCTGGTTTTGTCTAACGAATACAGCTTTGTTATTCAGGCCGATGACATAACACTTGTCTTTTTTTTTTGGTCTAAATCTATTAATTTCCTCAAAAATGCATCAAAAAGGCAATTGACAATGACAAGAATCCACCACTTGACATTAATAATTTCTGAATTGAAATTCATTTTCATTTATTAATTGTTGTGGGCATGAAGTCAAAAATGTCAGGGTTATGTAACTGTTCTTATATCATAACGAAGAGAAAAGCCGCTTAAGCCACTAAAAGGATGACATTCCCAAAAATAAAATCTCATTAGGTAGTTATTAGGCATAATCTTTTATTATTATTGATTAGAAAAAAAAAAGCAAAGAAGCAGTTTTGTTGAAGTCAAAGGTACGACTAACGACAGAAACGTGCAGGGAGGAAAAAACATACAGCAGGAAATGATATAGAAAGGACCACTGCAGATCCGCATGACTGTTTGTCAGGGTCAAAAAGTCTTTAAAAATATCAGACCATTTAACAAGGTATAGTTCAGGTTGCAAAATGTCATATGGTTTGAAATGAATATTTATGAATGAATATTGGGGAAAACTTATTTTTTACCTATATTTTAAAACCTTAAAAATAATTTAGATGTGTACACTCATATGTATTTAAGGTGTAAAGTAGATATGTTATTAAAATGTATTTGATGGTTAAACCACATTATATTTTTGAATCATTAAATTTAAATTTTTGTTGGTCCCTTTTGCTGACCCATCATACCACATCAAAACTGACCTGACCTTTCTCGTCTCGCTAGTTGACCAAGCAAGTATTGGACATCTTATTTCGATGGAGGGGAAAAGCATGGAAAAAAATGTGATTGGACTAGTTTTGAATCGCAATTGGGCTGGCCTTGTTTTTCAGACCTGGCAACCCTGCGCCAGCATCCAAAACACAACATATGCTGGTCATTTCAGCTGGGCGTTCCTCATCAAAATGCAACAGGAAACGACAAGCGCATATATTATCATACATTATGCCCCATATCCTGTACTCGGGCGTACATAAACGCTAATGAGCGCTGCTCTTACGGGGAGGCCCACCACTTACGATACCGATACACACCCAACAGCCACCTCAGGGTCACGCTCTGAGAGGAGAGGCCTTTCATTTGAGCTGCCTAATCTCCAGGAGAGGAGAAGCACCTTAATGGGGAACAGAGCCAAAGAGGTCCCTCGTATTCCCGCTCCGCAGAAACAATCCGCTGTTAAATCCACACAGGATAATTATGGACGGCAAATGAGTGAAGATGAATGTGCGTGAGCTTAGGCAGGGGCCCGACACCAAAGTGGCAGTCCAATGCTCTCCTCTAACAAGCGTGGTGTAATGATGTGGTCCCTTTTGTGGGGAAACGTTTTGCTTTGGACCAAAGATTCCTGCTACACACCAATTATCCCTTAGGAGACTAATGACTACTCTAATCTGCATGTGATGGCACTCACACACACACATCTTTGGACATCTTCGTACACCTAAGTAGAGTGAAATGGAGTGATCTCTAAAGAAGAATGTAGATAAAAAGGCTGATTAGCAGCTGAGTGCATGTAGTATAATACAAGCTTATGAAATCAGAGAGAAGAAATTTCACATCACAGACGTTCTGCTCCCTGCCGATCCGCTTTTGTGCGAAAAGATGAATATGCCAGCTGTCGGGGTTCATTTGAGACCATGAAGTAACATATTCACAGCCACAAAAGACAGTAAATTTAACCCTGAACATCCGTTTTAATCCTAATGTAATCGTAATATCAGTTAATCTTATAATCTTAACATTTCTATTTTATTATTTAGATGTTTATTATATATATATATATATATATATATAAAGGCTTTAAATTGTTCATCCTAAATGGCTATATACTGTAGTTCAAATTCTGTCAGCAATTTCTCCCCTTAAGTCATTCCAAACCCATAAGACCTTCATTCATATTTGAAACATTTATATTTTTTATTTTAATTTGAGATATTTCTGTCCCTCAATTGAAGGACCAAAATTTTCAAAAAGTTCATAAAGACATTTTAAATGTAATCCATATGAATTAAGTGACTATAGTCTTCTGAAGAGGCTCAATCACTTTATATTATGGACAGATTTAATTTAGGCTTATTTTCATGAATAAACAATTGATCAACACACATAAATCGAGCACATCAAATATGGTAATCTGAATCACAAACGTGCTTGCTTGATGTGCAAGAATCAAAGTAAATGTAGAGTAGAAAGTAGAAAATGTAGTCACCCTCAGGTCATTCAAGATGTAGATGAGTTTATTTTTTTATTAGAACAGACTTGGAGAAATGTAGCATTGCATCACTTGCTCACCAATGGATCCTCTGCAGTGAATGGGTGCCGTCAGAATGAGAGTCCAAACAGCTGATAAAAACATCACAATAATCCACACCACTCCAGTCCATCAATTAATGTGAAGTGAAGTGAAAAGCAGAGTATTTGTAACAAACAAATCCATCATTAAGACATTTAGCTTCATGGAGTCCATCTAAGGGCGTGTTCACACTTGGCGTTTTTTTTGACAAGAAAAAGTTGACAAGAGCGTTTTTTTAGTAAAATAAAAAGCTGGCAGCGTTTTGGTTACAAATAGCAGCCGAGGGCGTCTTTTGTTGCTATAACAACAGCTGCAACAGTAGCCTAGCGCTATATGCTGCAGAATTGTCGAGAAAGAGTAAAACGTTGGCTCTTAGTCCAGGAGCTCCGGTTGAATGATGCACGGTTTGTGGCATATTTTAGGCTAAGTTAGATACAGTTTTGTGCTCATATCATACAACTCCTTGTGCTCCGAAACTAGTACGAACTAATCTACCGGCTATCTTTTCCATTTTTCTTGTTGTTTTTGTTGTTATGGAAACGACTCGCCACTCGCTTGTCGTTGGTCAGCTGTCAAAAAGGCGCTTGACGTAGGGAGTCTGAATCAGGAGAGAAATATGCAAGCCAAAGCCAAAACAGTCCAAAACAGTTCTAAACAAATAAGTTGGTGGATACTGATGTGATAGGACAACACAAGATTTACCTTTTCTCTGGAGCATTTTTATCAATTATGGACACCGGGTTTGTTATTGTGATGTTTTTATCAGCTGTTTGGACTCTCATTCTGACGGCACCCATTCACTGCAGAGGATCCATTGGTGAGCAAGTGTTGTAATGCTAAATTTCTCCAAATCAATTCAGATGAAGAAACAAACTCATCTATATCTTGGATGACCTGAGGGTGAGTGAACTATACCTTTAAATCTGGTTGTCATAAAAAAAAAAAGATTGTGTTTCTTCAGCAGACTTGCATTAAACCGCTCAATTCATATGGTTTACATTTTACAATGTCTTTATGAACTTTTTTGAAGCATCAAAATGTTTTAAGGCCGTGACAACGGGCCCTAACCGGACAACAATTTTACATCTTCATCTTACCTGAGCATTCTAATACACAAATATTTTCATAATGAGTGAGTAAAGTGAAGGCCAACTGATCAACAAGCTTAATTTTCCAAACAGTAAGTGCTGTTTTGTTTATGGTTTGAATGTCCGCAGTCCAAGTTTTGCTTTTCCTTTTTTAACGATGAATATAGACTACTGCCACCTGCTGGTGTGGAGTTATTTCTTCTCACACAGGTGCAGAATGCATGTGCTAGTTGGCCACTGACTGTAGTCTATGCGATGTGTTCAAGCGCAACTTTTTGGCCGAGACGCAGACAACGCTAGGCGACAACACAGACAGCTTTCAGCGCCACCAGTTCTTTGATGTCGGTTTGGTGTGTCACAGTCTTTAGTGGAATGGCCTTTCTCTCAGGTTTCATAAAAAAACATTGTTATTTGCGTTTTGAACATGAAAGAAAGCCTTACAGGTTTGGAAGGATATGCCAATAAGTAACTGATGACCAAAAATTTTATTATTGAGTGAACTATCCCAAGGTGATTTGGGGTGTTTCATCTCTTCGTTCTTAAAGTGCAGATTAAAAGTAAGAACATTCTGGTAAGACTTTATTTTAAGGTCCAATTCTCACAATTAACTAGTTGCTAGTTGAGTTTATTGAGGCAAAAGTCATAGTTAATAGTGGATAAGTGTTCCCTATTCTAAAGTGTTACCAACATTCTAAACTATAACTAAAGGTAAGACATTTGCTGATTTCCCTAAAAACAACTCCCTTTACAACATACATTTCCTACCTGGACCATATCTGGATATTTATAGCCATATTGCATTTACACCGTCATTCTAATGTGTCGCCAGTGTGTTCGGATAGATGCAAGTAGCCACATATTACACTGAAGAAATTTCAACATCAAAAAACTGGACAGAAAGTTGTAAAGGTCACACAGTAGCAACCTGTAGAAGCTGAAGTCTCCAGCGCACATACCTTCCATTGGACTGCAGAATGCTAATGTTGCTAATCCTCCTCCAGGGCTGCTAGCGCAAACGCCGTCTCACTTTTCTTATGCAAATGGCGGCGAGTGCACTAATTGCACTGGACCTGTCTGGGGACTCACAGGCTGCCAGCAAATATTAGAATTATAGAAGGAAAAAAGGCTCACATTTGTCTAAAAATAATTAAAGATAAAGACTACAGAGAGAAGACATGTTGTTACCATGGCAATGAAGAAGTGTAGCATACTGAGGGGTGAACTTTTCAGGACACACACACACACACACACACACACACACAGACATATGGAAAGAGACTATAGTTATTCCTCCTGTTGAGTTAATCTAAGGTTAGAGCTGAGGTGTAGCTGTTAGCATGCTGGGGATTTGGGGATCACACAGGTGATACAAGTTTGAATCCGGTCTTCGATATGTACTATTTCCATCCCATATCCACTTTATCTATACAATAAAGAGGTGAGATTCTTTGCAACTTTTTTACAATAAGGATATATTAAAATGATCAAAAGTGACAGTAAAGACATTTATAATGTTACAAAAGTATTTCATAGAAATTGTTCTTTCGAATTTTCTATTCTGCCTAGAATCGAAAAAAAAGTATCACCGTTTCCACAAAAATATTAAGCAGCACAACTGTTTTCAACATTGATAAGAAATGCTTCTTGAGCAGCGAATTAGAAATTATCAGCATATTAGAATGATTTCTGAAAGATCATGTGACACTAAAGACTGATGTAATGATGTTGAAAATTCAGATTTGCCATTACAGGATGGATGAATAAATAAATAAATAAGTAAATAAATTTTTTTAATCGCTGATTCAAGAAATCAAGAAAATAATCCCTACCACTCAAGGTTAAAAAGCATTATCATTTGTTTCTAACATTGTTTGCAAAACATCCACAAATATTTTATTCTATCAACAGATAAGATACCAAAAAGATACAGCGTCAACTTAAAGGGGTCATATGACGCGATTTCAGTTTTTCCTTTCTCTTTGGAGTGTTACAAGCTCTTGGTGCATAAAGAAGATCTGTAAAGTTGCAAAGACTAAAGTCTCAAATCCAAAGAGATATTCTTTATAAAAGTTAAGAGTCAACCACGCCTTCCTAAAACGGCTCGTTCTAACACGCCCCCACATGTCTACAATAATGTACATTATGTGGAAAATAATGTGTTTTTTTAACCTTAAACCGCATAAACACATTGCATTACACCAAATACACAAAATAATGTTCTATTTAGCAACGTCATATGACCCCTTTAATAGCAAGTCAATATTTTCCAGGTAATTTTTTTTACATGTCGTTATAAACTAAAATATATAAGGAGGGTTCCTTGCAAGAGGATCATTATACCTGGGGATTCACGGCATCAAAAAGTCTGCCAGTCAGCCAAAACATAAAGGTTTCTGATAGTCCTGCAAGAAAAAGAAAAAAAGAGGCTCTGGAAAGTAGTGAAGTACTGATCTAACGCTGCAGGCGTCTGGCAAAAGCAGTTATGTTAATGTTATCCAGTACCATTCATTTGACGTGGTCAACTCAGTATCATGCAGCACAGTAAGACCTGAAACGGCAAATGAATGTTGAAGTGATATACCGCAGTGAGGGGAAAAGTCACACAGGGAGACAAAGAAACTTCGATTGATTTTATTTTGTACTGCTGGAGGATCCACCATCTGCCAGGCACAACTATGATAAAACGTCTGCCAAAGAAACAGTAAAAAAGCTTGTACATCTCATGCTTGGCTGGTCAATATCTGTTTAGCCTCCTGAGCAATTAAATTGATCAGCTGTGCTGTGTTGTACAATTCAATTTCACTTACAAAAGAAAATGTATTACAACATAATGAAATCAATACAGACACCCGCTAATGACTGCCTTTGCCTCAAAACAGACATCTTTTGTTCGGTGTGTAAACGTGTGGTGTCATTACAATTTGACGAAATATTGAGCACTTCCTCTGAGCAAATCCTCAGAGCTCAAACAGTTTTTCCTGTGTACGGGCCGTTTGGGAGGGATCAAAAGATGCAGAGAAGAAGAAGACGATCAAAGTTTAACTCCCACCTTTCTTTTTGATCTGTATCAAAAGACCTCGTGCCAAACACTCACTCACACAGAGTTACAACATCGCCATCATAAGCCTGGCACGATAGTTAAAGCCTCATTTAGCTACTTCCATAGCTTAATTACTATTCGCAGTTTGCCGGCAGGGAGGCGGTTTAATGTATAGTGCCTCTCGCTGACTGACACAGCTGTTTGAGTCACGCTCAAGAAATGTTTTAGGAAATGAAACCAGCGGGTCCACGGCAACTCTAAATTGAATCCAACCTCAGGGGTTAGTTAGCTACTTGATGTGGATCTTATGGTTCTAGCACACTGCAATCCAGATAAAAAGTTTGTGTTACAAATACAATAGCAGTTCCCGCCACAGGAGATAATGAGCCAATGAATGTTTCAAACTTGACAATGGGTTTACCTTTGTCTGCCTTTTTCATATTGAAAGGTTAGTCCAGGCAAAGTTTTAATTAAAAATAAGTACAATTATTTTTCACTCATAAATTGCAATTGCATAAATATTGAAATTTCACAATTTTCACTCATAAATTGCAACTAAATTTCACCAACAATTGCAAAGAAATGGAAGTAACATGTTGAATTAAACATTAAATTTTTAAGTTGAAAAACCAAAGTAGTATTCATACTCCAATAATTGTTGTTTTATTTACAACTACTGAGTGTACTGTATGTATACTGATAAAGTTGAATATACTTATATTGTATGTTCAACTCAAGTATATAAAATACAATAATTTTTTGATGATATTAACAATCAAGCAGTCCAGATTTGCTATATAGTGCATATCACTTTACGTGAATGTGCTGTAAAAATCTAAATGTGAATATGCAAATGAGATTTGTGAGATATAATGTAGGGGAAGATTTCATAAAGACTTAAAAGTGTACATGAAATCTAAACAGACCCTATTTTCTAGTTTTAATGCAAGTTTCAGATCTGAAAAACAATATTTTGCCTAAATAATTTATAGTTATATGATAGTTTAAGGGAAAGTCCAAAATAAGTCTTCATTTACTCACCTTCATGTCATTCTAAACCTGCATTACTGACTTTCTTCTTTTTCTCCAAAAACAAAAAAAACTAAAGAAGATATTTCAAAGAATGTTGGGAACCAAACAACACTGGAGCCCATTGACTTCTATTGTATAAAAAAAAAGAAACAAACAAAAAAAACATACATTTCTTAAAATATATTGTTTTTTGTGTTCTACAAAAGAAAAAGTCATGCAGGTTTGGAACAACATGAGAATGAATAAATGATGACAGTTAAATTTTTTGGTGAAATATGCCTTTAATACTATTCTGGAAAGTAAAGCCCACTTTTCATAATTAATTCTATTCATAATGAATAAAATCAAGTCTCACCTTACAGATTTTTCCTTGCTGAACAACCTGTTTCACTCAGACATGTATCAGATTAAAGAAGTCAATGGGTTGCGAATGACATTTCACAGTGGCTTTTAATTTTCATATGAGCATGTCAAAATGTTTAATCATGATTAGAAATTATGATAAATTAGTTAGACAAATTTAACACTGTCATTATGACATTATATGGCTGCTTTTTACATAAATATATGCACTCAATTTCCTTACACTGGTATAAGCGAATAGGAAATGCTGTAAATAATTATTTTGATTATTTAAATAATTTATGAATTTGCTATTTAATAATTTCATGATTAAAAAATACATTTCAAACATTATAAATATATTAACAGCACAAATTATCAGATATTTTTATACATTCTATTATACAGTCCTATTATGCTTTTCCTAACAGTCCTATTATGCATTTTCAACTTTAGTTAGTGTGTAATGTTGCTGTTTCAGCATTAAAAAAATATATATCTGTACGGTTACAAAGCTCAAAGTTCACTCCAAAGGGAGATATTCTCTTTAACACAAAACACTTTTTAAAAACTACAACAAACAGCTTGTTCGGACTACAGCACGCCTCTTCCGGATATTGTGACATCACAAAGTCACTTATTTAAATAATTCCCGCAAACAGAATACGCCAAAAAAAAGGGGGGGGGGGCGGGCGGTGTTGGGGGGGG
>NW_015663347.1:186450-190993 GCF_001515625.1 Sinocyclocheilus rhinocerous
CCGCGGTGTTGGTGGGTGAGACCTGGTTGATATGCGCTAGAGAAGATGAAGAAGAAGATCTGCTTTAGTAGTGTGCTGTCGCCAAGTCGTGGTTATGGTAAGGGGCGTGACATTTTTGAAACACGTTCTAAGCAGTTCGCCAATCACAACGCACTGGGCCAGCTAACCAATCAAAGCTCATTTCATTTTTCAGAAGGAGGGGTTTCATCGAAACAAGAACTAAACCGCACTGGATTCTGGATTCTCACTGGATTCTGTCTAGGAAATAAATGACCAGCGCTCACAGGCACAAAGACATTATTTTCATTTCAGGGACAAAGAGAAACACAGACAAATTCTGGGTTGCATTATTTCACTGTGTGATCTCGATCTTAAATGCAATCTACTGTTCCTCCTTTGAGCTGTAAGAAGATTTTCTTGGTTGTGCTTGCTTTGGGGAATTCAGTCAAAAATAATATTACCTTAGATGATGAAACTTGCTTTGTTCTATTTGTTTTGATTGTTAAAATAACGGCAAAAGCTATGAGTTTTACAGACCCTTAAGAAGTTTTTTTTTCTTTCTTGAAAAAACATGCAGATATATGCTAGCAAATATATGGTAATGTAGGTGGGCTGTGTGTGATGCAAAGACACAACCATGACTTATGTAATGAATATTAATTTATACAACCTTTTACTATAATGATAATCACAACCTGATCTCACAGGAAAATAGAGCTGTTTTATGAGTATGGTGTGAATCGTATCATTTTTAGAAAAAAATAAGAAAGAAGATCCACTCCTAAACATAAGTGTCACTGGAGTGCAAGTAGATCATACAAAGATGTATAATATGAATTAGATGAATGTACATATTTATATGAACAAGCTACCAATTTGTCAAAATGTAAAATAGTTACGAACTGCCACGAGATTGTGTTGGATGAATATGTGTAAGCAAACTTTAAAATGCATTGATACTAATCTAAAGCATTTTCTTGTCTCCCTGAAATGGCAAAATTTTGCATAAACAGATGAATATCAATTTGATTAGAAATTACGTAAATGATCTACAATTTAACACTAGAACATTAAGACTTTATCAGGCTGCTTTATGCATAAATATAGGCTTAATTTTCTTACACTGGCATGAGTGATTAGGGAAGTTTGTAATTATTGTTAAGGGAATAATTATTATTTGGTAGCAAGAATTATTATTAAAGGAAGGTTTCTGTGCTATTTAATAATTCCACAAATAAAACGATGCTTCAAATATTATAACAATTACAAAATATTAATCAAAATTATTTACATTTTTAAGAAAAATATTATTTTTGTATTCTACATTAATGAAACTTTAAGAGTACATATTATATCAAACGTTTTTTACACCTTCTACATAAATCAAATGACAATTGGGACAAGTAAATAGTAGACTATAATAATGTATAATCCATACTAGGAATATACTTTTAATGGCAGTAAACAGAAAACATATTTTAATATCAGCCCAGGTATTTGCACTCCTTCTCTTCACCTATCAAAACGTGGCCCATTGAGCTCTTGGCTGCAGATTTTACACTCAGGAGAGAAAGCTGGGACCCCTGACAAAGGCTCATAAACTAGTCTCTATCATCTCTGGCCTACAGCCTCATAACCTTTGATAGCCTGGCACAGGGGCCAAGGTCACGGATGTAGAGGGGTCCGTGTCTGACACCTCACATCTGACAGGCCTTTGTTGCATTACCCTCCTTTCTCGCTCCAATTTTTGGAAACTGGCTAAAATGCAAGAGTTCACCCCTGCAATTCTGCCATACTCCGTTAACATCAACCTTATCCCAACAAATCAAGCTCCGACCGCGCTGTGATATGAGACAAGCGGCCAGAATTAGCATTTGAAAGCCCAATCAAAAGCCAAGTACTTAAAGAATGCTTAATTATGTAGTTAATCAATAACCCCCCACACGTCACCCCACCCACCGCCCTGTGAACCCATGACATTTCCAATAAAGAGCATGCATAAGAAATGACAGACATGCCAGCCGCCTTCTCCTGTTGTCCAATCAAACCTCTCTGCAGTCACCGCTTATCGATGGCCAAAAAAAAAAAAAAAGGCAGCGATTGCGAACAAATTCAGCATGCAGGTTTTTAGTACCCAGGGCCATGTGCATATTTGAAAACACTCAGTCCGTATAAAACAAAATAAAGATATTATAAATAAAAAAATATTAAAATAAAGATCTTTTAGTTTTTAGATATGTTAGTGTTAGAAAATACAATGTTTTTTTTTCTATTTGAATATATATTAAAAAAAAGTAATTTATTCATGTGATGCAAAGCTGAATTTTCAGCATCATTACTCCAGTCTTCAGTGTCACATGATCCTTCAGAAATCATTCTAATATGCTGATTTGATGCTCAAGAAACATTTATTATTTTCAATGCTGATACATCCATCATACATTGTGTCAGCATTCTTTGATGAATAGAAAGTTCAAAAGAACAGTGTTTATTTGAAATAGAAATCCTTTGACACACTACACCAAAAGATAGAAATAACTGGCTTAAAACCATTTTTTGTACTAATGCCTAAGACTTTTGCACAGTACTGTAGGTAAACCTGACGATATAGCTGCAGTACTGCAGAGCTCTGCCGGTGGATTAAAAAGCAGAATTATGAATATGAGGGAGATAAAGAGAAAGCATGAGATTACAGGAAGACAGCGATGTTACAGCGGATCAGTAATGACCCAGTAGACCCGTTAATACGCATTCAGGCAGAGAGGACTCATGTAAACCAAACAGCAGGAGCGGAAACAAAGAGACAAGACTAATCAGTTCCCACAGATAAGACATGGCTCATCCATGTTCTGCAGAACTGTTTGAAATCGGTAACCTTTTAAAAATAAATATACTTGTATGTGCTTTAGAGGGGGCTTTCTATAATAAGATTACACCAGACTTTCAGAAATATGCTCTGGTCAAGCTTTGGTAAATCTAATAACGTTATTAATTACAGCTTGACTATTTACACAATGACAAGTAAATGAACAAGATGTAAAAAAAAACCTATTATTTCACATTTAATATTTCACAATATTACAGTGTGTGTATTTTTGATCAAATAAATGGAGCATTGGTGAATATAAAAACTTCTTTCAAAAAATAAAATAAAATAAAATAAAAACTTGATAGTGGTAGTGTATATGTTATATTTTATTCAGCTCATCAGAACTTTTAAGACAAGGGCATGAAAAGTACTACATACAGTAGTATGAATCATCATAAAAAAAAAAAAAAAGACGACGATGATGATGGAAATCTATATATTCATTAAGATACACAAAAGACTCTAAAGACTAGTGGATGTTTGGTCTCGAGGACCCTGAACCCTGGCTCATTACTCGAGGTAAGGACCCTGGGCTCATTACTCGAGGTAAGGACCCTGGGCTCATTACTTCTGTGTGAAGCTCTTTCTTTCCGTGCCCCGTTTCCTGTGTACCGTGCCGCTGGGTGGTTTGTAATTGTAGCTCCGTATAGCTTTGCTTTTCTATCTTACTATCACTCTCTGTTGTTTAAAGTGATAAAATATAACTTAATTCCCACCATATTTCTGATATTATCTATCAAACTAATCTGATTAATTTGTTCGTTCGCTTTTATTCTAAAACAGCGAGTGCAGCGCGCGTGCAGCGCGTTAGCATTCATTACCCTGAACCTTGGCTCATTACTCGAGGTAAGGACCCTGGGCTCATTACTTCTGTGTGAAGCTCTTTCTTTCCGTGCCCCGTTTCCTGTGTACCGTGCCGCTGGGTGGTTTGTAATTGTAGCTCCGTATAGCTTTGCTTTTCTATCTTACTATCACTCTCTGTTGTTTAAAGTGATAAAATATAACTTAATTCCCACCATATTTCTGATATTATCTATCAAACTAATCTGATTAATTTGTTCGTTCGCTTTTATTCTAAAACAGCGAGTGCAGCGTGCGTGCAGCGCGTTAGCATTCATTAGAATGTCATTCGTGTTTCCATACGCGTCTATTGCTGTTTTCTTTTTTTCTTTCGCTCCGTTTCTTTTCTCTCTCGCTCCGTTTCTTCACGAGTTCATCAAACAACAGTGGTAAGTCAGAATCATTCTTCAATCACGGTGAGTAATGGCTTCTTCTCCTGCTAATGTTGTTTGCACCGCTTGTTTTTTTTTCACAAGTTCATCAAACAGCTGTGGTAAGTAAGAATCATTCATCAATCACGGTGAGTAATGGCTTCTTCTCCTGCTATTGTTGTTTGCACCGCTTGCCACATGTATAGTTTAGCTCTCTCTGTCGGCGACGAGGGATTCACATGTGATAAATGCAGGTAAATAGTTAGGCTGACAGAGAAGATTTCAGAATTATAGACACGCATCCAACCTTTAATTGAGGACAGTAAGAATGTGAGGGCTGTAGATACGGCTATGCAGCTCAGGGAGCCCTGTACATTGTTCGGTTCCGGTTACAATGCCTCCGCAGCAGGGCAACTGGGTGACAGTGAGGCGGCATAGTCGCGGGTCAAAACACCGCTCTACC
>NW_015663347.1:191169-198666 GCF_001515625.1 Sinocyclocheilus rhinocerous
GTATCCAGATCAGATGGTGGATCAGCACCTACAGATGACCTCGACAGCCCTGAATGTCAGCGGAGATCAGGACAACTAGATGAGTCACAAAGACAGATCCCCAGTGAGGACCTTGTCTCCTAGACGGCCACCGGGACAAGACCACAGAACCAGATGAGTCCTCTGCACAATGTGACTTTACTGCAGCCTGGAATTGAACTGCTGGTTTCGTCTGGTCAGAGGAGAACTGGACCCCTGACTGAGCCTGGTTTCTCCCAAGGTTTTTTTCTCCATTCTGTCACTGATGGAGTTTCGGTTCCTTGCCGCCTCTGGCTTGCTTAGTTGGGGACACTTAATTTCCAGCATTATCGTCGACTTGATTTCACAGACATTATTTAAACTGAACTGAGCTGGATGAAGACATCACTGAATTCAATGATGAACTGCCTTTAACTGAAAATTGAGTGTTTACTATTATCATTTTTTCATTATTGACACAATATTTTCCTAATTAATGCTGTACAGTTGCTTTGACACAATCTGTATTGTTAAAAGCGCTATATAAATAAAGGTGACTTGACTTGACTCGATGACATTCCCCCTGGGGTGTCTTGCTCAAGGGCACAACTGTGATCGCTATCAATTGAAAGATTGTCCCATGTGGGGTTTTAACGTTTATAGACCCCATAAAATCAATAATTTTTGTGGCTTTCAGTCCGTGTCTATTAGCTTTGATCCATTTATTCTAGTGCATATACTAAAAGTTGACAAAAACAACTCATCTTGCTCACAAGTGTGATTTTTTTGACCATGAAATGCCATCTAAAATGAAAATGTCCCTACCCACTAAATTATAAGTATGACTATCATAGTAAATCATGGGTCTGTTGTGCCTCTTTGTTTGGCACTAAAATCTGTACAACCATTCAATATATCCACTCCAACTTTTCAATAGGAAATACACTATTACTGGAAATAAAACTCCTTGTGAAACTATTTCACATGGTCTTTAACATCTAAGCCAGGGTAATTAAATTGGTTTCATCTGAGGGCCGGATTAGCATTTATTATATTTATTATATCTTAGTTAAAGTGCTCCTATTATGCCATTTCGAATATTGCCTTTAGCCGAAAGCTGAAAGTCGAAAGCCGAAAGTGCATGATAAATAAACGTATTGTCTCCCAAAAGAAAGAATCGACTCTGAACAGCCTAAACAAGTCTTCAGTAATTCTAATCACACTTTTATGACGGCTACACATCACAGCGTAATACATTTGCATAATGCCCGCCTATGTTCTACGTTGTCAGGCCACAAACAACTTGACCTGCCCTCAAACACTGTAGCTTGTTCGTGTGGTTAACATCATGTTGAGAAGATGCTGTGTCCTATGCTGTGAAAGTAAATTTGTTTTATTTTCACTTCTAAAAGATGAGGCTGCAAAGAATCAGTGGTTAAAATATTTTTTTTTCCACTGTACCACAGCAGTACAACCCTAATCTTTTTTTGTGTTCCCATCATTTTACTGACGACTGCTTCTCTAATCTCGGGGAGTTCAACGCGAGATTCACAAAACACTTGCTCTTGGAAGATGGCTCAGTACACAGATTATTTGGACCTGCTGGCTCTACTTAATCACAACCTGTAAGTATGATAAATAATAGAGGAGACTCCCAAAACAATATTAGGAACCTTAAAAATGGCATAATAGGGGCACTTTAATGTTAAATTCAACATATACTAATATATTTAACAAAACATGTTAGTTGTATCTGTTAACATTATTTAATGCAATTAGTTAACTAACATTAACATTTTACTAACTAACATTAAAACATTTTTTTTAAATAAATGCTGTAAAAATATATGCCTATTGTTCATTGTTAGTTCATGTAAATGCATTAGCTAATTAACAAATGAGATCTTATTGTTAAGTGTTACCCAAAAATGAATTATAGTATAAATATACAAGTAAGGGATAATCAACTGTTTGCCGTGCATTAAAGGATTTTAAATGCACGACGTGGAGGCCAAGAGTTAAATTCAACATATACTAATATATTTAACAAAACATGTTAGTTGTATCTGTTAACATTATTTAATGCAATTAGTTAACTAACATTAACATTTTACTAACTAACATTAAAACATTTTTTTTAAATAAATGCTGTAAAAATATATGCCTATTGTTCATTGTTAGTTCATGTAAATGCATTAGCTAATTAACAAATGAGATCTTATTGTTAAGTGTTACCCAAAAATGAATTATAGTATAAATATATAAGTAAGGGATAATCAACTGTTTGCCGTGCATTAAAGGATTTTAAATGCACGACGTGAAGGCCAAGAACCACCCGACGCTAAGTGCATATAAAATCCTTTAATGCACGGCAAGCCGTTGATTATCCTGCTTATTCCATGGTCATTTGCCAACAGTGACAACATAAAGCTGTTTATGATGTTAGCAGCGCAATATTTACCCAGAAGAGTAAAAATGACAGTTATTTTTGTCAGTTACGGCTCGTTAGCTCTAGCAATCTGCCCGCTTCAAATCAGATACAGAGATGAAATAGTGTGGTAAGAATTTTTGTCAGTTACGGCTCGTTAGCTCTAGCATTCTGCCCGCTTCAAATCAGATACAGAGATGAAATAGTGTGGTAAGACCGCATAATTATAGCATTTATTTGAATTAATTATCGATCTATCTAACGAGAGATATGACAGTTGTGTGTGTGAGTTCCCTTTCAGTCGGTCACTCTCGACGTCACGTCGGATGATTCCCTCAGTGCCTTGGCCTGGTGCACTTGCAATTACGCCGAAAAAGATGAAAAGATTCTCCGCCCGGCCCTCCTCCGGGGGATGTCTGGGCGTTTCTCTCTACAAACAATGAAGTTGTTTAGTTACTTCGATTTTACCTTGTTGCTGTGGAATATAATGTAGCGATCTAGTATCTATGCTATTTTATTCATTAAAGTCACGGGGCAGCACCGACAATACGTTTCTGTGTGTGCGCAGCACGATCTGCGATCTCTGACCTCTCTCTCTCTCACTGTGTGCATCAATTAAAGCAGCGCATTAATATAGAATGGTGATTAAACTGACTTGGAACTACCTGTGCATTAAACGGTTTTAATGCATACCTGCCAGCCAATCAGAATTGAGTATTCAGACAGACCATGGAATAATTATAATTACTCCACTAATAAATTTGATATAGTATACATGACTATATTAATAAAATAGTATTAAATATGAATATACCTAATTTCTGCCAAAACACTATGGTTAATACAGTTTGTGTTACTACAGTACATCCGTAGTAAATGTTTGTAAGGGTGGTAATTTGGGGATTTAATTGAACTTGTTCATTCATGGCACAATGTTTCTCCTGTTTCATTAGATTTTAAACTAGTTTAATTATGGAGTGATTTGTAACTTTCAACACGTGTGTCAAGCTTAAACGCTTATAAATGGGTGTTGCAGCACTGCTTAATAATGGTGTCAGGGAGTAAACACACCTGCTCTGAACTTGCATTGCATAAAGCCCAAAGTATACTTCAGTTTTTACGCGTATCTCAGTGTATTTGTATGGCAGAACGCACAGCCTTTTCAAGGTACAGTCCACTTGATAATAATCTTTGACCAGTGTCTGTGTTAATTTCTCGTCAGAAGTTATGACCGACAAGAATGTCTTTATACTCGTTTAAACTAGAGTTGTGGCTATCAAACCTCCTCACACAAGCGCTTGTCAACGCGGGCGTCTATTGTCGTTGCGTCTCCGGTAGTTTGTTGTTAATGTTTTGTCTCTTCTTTTTCGGCTTTGAAACAATGGCACGGGCCAGTATTGCCACCTTGTGAACAAATTAAGTACTGCAAAAAATTAAGGCACATGCGTGTACTCATCCCTCGGGCCATATGGCGATGATTGGCTGGCCGGATGTGGACACTGACACTGTTTTTCATGTTTAATACTGTAAAGCTGCTTGTTTTAAAGCAATCTATTGCATAAATAAATAAATGTGAGGTGACTAGACTTTACTGGAGTGCTGAATTGTAGAGCTGGTGCAAACATATCCACAGCGCTATGATCAGATGCTTTCTTAACTGCTGTTTTCTCATCACTGTCATTTTTGTTGTGTGTTTATCTTGTTATAGAGCGGAAAGCGTGCAGCACATATTTACATCTAAACGCTGCTCTCAGCAGTACAGGTTACCGCTGCTCTGATATTTCAAACTTATTTTTACTCCAAAGCTAAGAACGAAAAAGAACTTCACTGTGAGTATATCAGGGCCTTTATGGGAAGCGTCTAACTCGATATCAATAATTAAAATTCAGAAGGGAGGTTTGTTTGTTCTGAAAGTTGCATAATGTGAATGGTTTATATAAACAGCTCTTACATGGGACTCTGGCCTGGTAAACATCAATTCCACCTTTTCTAAATATAAAAAACAACATTATATTTTCTTCAACGGACAGCGGACAGTCTAGACAAGGTCAAGACTTTGACAAATGACCTCAATTACACCCACATCTCCCTCCTGACTCAAACTAACACCAGCGAAGCTTCAGAAAGCCCATCCACAGCCATCAGTTAATCTCTAACACACACAAATAGCGGCGAACAGAAACACTGACAGGACGAGATCATATGCGCTCACACTAGTTCCCCAGTTCCCAATGTTGTCTACACCGGCTTTGAAGCAGCGACCGAGTCAGTGGAGGTAAACAAGTGAGCACGGAGGATGCTTCTGCTGTGGTTTTATCAAATCAAACCCTTCTTCTGCCAAAAGACAGCGAAGAGTGAGAGGCTCCTGGGATGAGAGTGTAGAAACAGCCAAACACCAGCCAGCTCCAAAATGAGATTTTTTTCTGGAGGAAATAGGTGCAAAACAAATGTGAGCACTTTGGCGTGCACACACATGCCTGGCTGAGTGGAAAATCTACTTGTTGGCTTTCAAGACCAGAGATATACAGAAACAAAAGTCGGAAGCACCTTTGAGAGGGAGTATGCCGTTATGAGTTGATCTGAGTTTGTTGGAAAACATCCACAGATATCTGAGGGATATGTTTATGACAAAAAAACAGAAATCGAGATGGATGACTTTCATCCTTCCACAAAATACACAGACTTGTACAACAGGAAAGGAGACTCGCACACCTCTCACACCTACAGGACGGACCCGACTGGCTTCCAAAGATGCTCTCATATTACAGCGGGCTCTTTCTGGATGGCAGAGCCAAATCATTTCCATGGTGATACATGCAGTAAGAACCAATTGCCTCCACTTCAAAGGCTGAACCACTTAAAAGTGCTGCAGCCCGAGAGAGAGAGAGAGAGAGAGAGAGAGAGAGAGAGAGAGAAATACAGAAAGTGAGAGAACATCTCCTCTCCTGATGGCAAAACCCTTTACCAAGAATTACTTTCACGGCCGCTTCCTGTGCAGAAAACGCCCAGCTCATAAGGCCAAACACAAAGCCAGCGCAGACTCTACCTCACGCTGACAGGATACACTTTCTCTCCCTGATACCTTTGTAGGTGAGTTAAACTCTGCTCATCATGATACTATTGTAACTATAAAAAGAACTGTGTCTCATGAAAAGTAAGGCTTGAGGTAACATAAGGCCAGAAAAACACTTCACGCAAATACATAAATGCTCAGTCAACACATTATAAGTGCACAGTCCTGTTGTACTGTACATACTTTCTATCCTGTAGAGGCTTGGGGCAAAAATGCCACCAAAATGAACAAGAAATGCCCAATTTTAGTATTGATTATTGAAAATTATATTTAGGTCATGACGGTCAGTTATTGGTGAACTAAATCTGCTTTAAAAAGGCAAGCTGTTTAAGCTCATTAAAAATGCTTGAATGTGGACATGTTCACAAATGCATGTCACCATTCTGTACGGAGTAGGCTACTTTAAGTAAAAACTATAAATAATGTTAAAAAATGCAAATTAATGTCAATGCATCTTCATTGCTGTCATTGTAGTTTCAAATAATATAAAACTTGCATATCATTCTTCTAAAAATGTTAATACATTTTGCCCCATTTTAGATCTGTATAGTGTTTGTATATTATTTAAACTATTTGTCACCACACACTCAATTGCTTGCACACTAGAATAGTCAGCAACTTACATTTAAATTTGTATTATATGTAAGTTTTAATGTTTACTTAATGTATGCTTTGTTAAAAAAAAATAAAACATTTGCTTATTTCTAAATCAAGACATATTTCATCCACTTCCTTATTAAGAAAAAGAACAGTATATGTATATATAAATAAATAATCATGGCTCACTGATCAATACCTTTTACGTAAGTACATTAAAAGTCAAGTACTTTTGTACTTTTACTCAAGTAAAATTGAAAAAGAGAATACTAGAATACTTTTACTGGTGTAATACATTTCTTAGGGTGTCTGTACTTTTCCTTGCATACTTCGGCCATCACTGTAAATGATGCATTTTAATATGTGAATTGAGATGCAGAAATTAACCATTGATTAAGAAGCTTGCACTACATAGCTACATGACACATGCAGAATAACTGTGAATAAAGACGTAAAAAATGGACGAGGTAAGACAGTGAGAACAAGAGACAGAAATAAGGAAAAGTACAAAATGTGCTCAAACATGCTACAAAAATCAATCAGAATTATAACTCAGTTTCCTTTTTAATAACTCATTGAAACAGATAACAAAAAAGTGGCTTTTTCATAAAGAGAGGGGCCAGTGAATCAATACCCATATAAAAGCGTGGTTAGTGTCTCCTCAGCAGATAGACGCTCGCCATGCCTCCGGCGTGCCGTCCAGCAGTGATAAAGGGGCCTCTAAATCTAATTTTTAATGTCCTTCTCCAGCATGAAGGGCAACTGACCAGACAAAAGGGCCGAGCTGTTGCATTCAGCATGAGAATAATGAGAAACGGAAATGTCGTCTGATACGAGAGAGTGCGTGGATTTAAAGAACATAAAAGTCTGAATTAAAATTCAAGCCTTACACTCTCCATTAGAGATAACAACAATCTAATGTGAGCTACTCCTTCTTCAAATGGACCAAATTATGATTTAATATACTAAATTGTGCTCTAATGGACTAAATTATGATTCAATAGACTGCGTTCATGAATCCTTCTCCTCCTTGGTTAAGTATAACCAAATTTTGATCAACTTGCTTTTTCTAGTTAAAGGTGGGGTAAGCGATTTCTGGTAGCCAATGTTGACATTTGAAATAACCAAAACAAACACGCCCCTACCCCAAAAGGGTCTCGCCCCTATTTTGATAGCTCCGCCCCACACATACGTACGCAACACAGGCAACGATTAGTTGTGTGAAACAAAGCAAAACCAATGTTACACCGTATCTACACCGGACGTGAGTGGCGCGGCGCGACAAAATACTATAGAACTCATTATAATCAGTGATGCTGTCTACACCATAGATATATAGACTGGATGCGGCGTGGCAAGACACGACAAATCCCCGACAGAAAACTGCTGCTGCGTTCTATTT
>NW_015663347.1:198691-209549 GCF_001515625.1 Sinocyclocheilus rhinocerous
GCTCCTTGAGTTCTCTCCAGCGCTGGAAAGCTGATCTGATATTTACACGGGTCCTACTTCTTGCCTTATCGTAAGCCTTCTTTTGTTCCGCAGACGTTTTCCTCTTTTGTTTTTTATCCGCCATCTCTATCTTTCTGTCGCTCGGCTCGGCTAATGTCCGTCTTGTGCACTGAACGCTCTCTCCTCCACATCATGAGTAGACACGCCCCTTACTGCTGATTGGCTACAAGTTTGTTTTGCTACTCGGCCCGAATCAGTTTTCTAAAGCGTTTTTGAAAAATCGCTTACCCCACCTTTAAGAACTACCCACTTAGACAGGAGCAACATGTTTGACTGACATGTGAAGTGACCAATTACTGTACAGTTTGTTTAGGTTTTTTTTTTTGGTGCCTTTTAAATTGCCCAAGCTATTTTAACACATTTTGTTTTCAGACGGTCTCACAGCACCATTATAATACTCTCTCTCTCATGGCCTCTCAATGTCTTTTCATTGTGGTGTAAGACGGGTTGTTTTCTCTGTGGTGTAGAGGTGAATACACACATATACCTTCCCAATTCTGACTCTGAGTCTGACTCCCACACAGATTGCGTCTCAATCTGGCCTCTGATGGAGGAAGTAAAACGTTTTTGTCTTTTTTTGTATTCCTTGCCCAAATTTCCAACCCACTAATTATCTCCTAATTATCTCTTTGATTAAGGAGAGAGAGAGAGAGTCTGTGTAAATGTGACAGTCACTGTGATGATTATTAATGGAGCTGTTGTCCCACTGACTGATGTAACAATGATGCCACTGTGAATTATGTTTGTACACTTTCAGATTTAAAATGATTAAAACCATACAATTACAGAATCAAACTAATTTATCTTCGCAAATATGGGAAACATCTGATCATCTTTTTGCTTGTATCTTACTACTAAATTAATTATATTGCAATATTTTGAAAACTGTCATTAGTTTATTGCACTAATTATTTGGCCAGTTAAAACTAAGTTTAAGATCTGTGACTTTGAGATGTTTTAATATCATTTTTGATTTAAACTTCAGAACAACTGATTGTTACTGATCACGTGACACTGAAAATGGCTGGCGAAAAAGGAATAAATTACATTTTAAAATAAACTAAAATAATTAGTTATTTTAAGTTATTTTAAATTAATTAGAGTGAGTAAATTCAAATAATTTCAGTGAGTCAGCTCAAACTATTCACTTAAATCGAATTTGTTTGTATCCTCAATAAAAATGACCATGAAAGTATTTAGTAATGTTTTAATGGATTTATTTATTCATTTGATTCATCCTTCTATTCAGCAAGGATACATTCAATTTATAAAAAGTTACAGTAAAGACGTTTATAATGTCATGAAATATTTTATTTCAAATAAATGTTGAAACGACCTATAACAGTTTCCGCAAAAAAAATATAGTTTTTTTCCACATTGATAATTATAAGAAATGTTTCTTGAGCAATAAATCAGCATTTTAGAATGATTTCTTAAGGATCATGTGACACTGAAGACTGGAGTAATGATGCTGAAAATTCAGTTTTGCATCACACGAATAAATTAAAATTTTAAATATATTAAAATAGAAAACAGTTATTTTAAATTGTAGTAATATTTCACAAAAGTACTCTTTTTTTCCGTATTTTACCACAAAATGCATCCTTGGTGAGCATAGATTTAAAACAATAAAACCCCTAATCTTTTAAATAGTAGTTTATTTTTAAGTAAATATGGCTTTTCTGTATTTTAGATTAGCCTCTATATTTAAATTAAACCATTTTTTATTGTCTTCATTTAGTGAAAAACACCATAGCTTTTAGCTTTATATTGCTTCTTGCCTAAAATATTTCAAATAAACAATTGCTGCTTGGTTGAAATGATGTTCCTCTGACTGAAATAAATACATAAATAAATTAATAAAAATAAATAAATAAATAACCCATTTCAGACCCAATACATAATCTATATATATATATATATATATATATATATCAATATATCTGTTATCAAAAGGTTGAAAATCGATTATCGCACAGGACACAAATAATCAAAGCTATTGGACATATTAGGTATCACTTTATGAAAAAAAAAAGACTTTGTTTTAGTTTAGACCAGCCTTTTAACAAAACTATTCAACATTATTCTTGAAATTAGGCTTTCAAAATCCCTCGTGTCACAAGAAGCACATTAGCAGCAGCGTTTCTGCATAATGTGGTGGGTTTCAGCAAGTGCTACACATTAGTGTCAGCCGCAAGCTTCACGTCAACAGCTCTAGTATTAGCTGGCCCATAATGCCCTGCTGTCAGTGAGTCAGCTTTGTTTTTGTCAGTAATTGGGCCCTGAGTTGGTGTTTAAGAGACTGTACTAAAAATCCTATTGTCACTTTACTCACATTAACGTTGAAACAGTTTCCATTGTGTCCTAATAAGGTCCTTCGAAGTTCAGCAGTTTCAACATCTCCTCTACAAAGAAAGCGTAACATAACTGATTGGGATGAAACTATTTCCAAACGAATCGCTCTTTCTGTCTCTATTTTAACCTTACCAGCCTTGCATAACTGAAATGTTATACTGTACTGTTGGGAGTCTGACGAACACATTATCATTATTCTCATGTTCCTCAGAAGTCTGCTGTCAGGATGCTGGTGGAAGGGTTCTGGATTGGTTCCTTCCCTGATATGTATGTGTTTGTCAGCGCACACCGGCCTCCCAAAAATTTGAACACTTAAAGGAATAGTTCACCCAAAAATTCTTCATTTGAACAGATTTAGAGAAATTTAGCATTACATTACTTGCTCACCAAAGGACGCTCTGCAGTGAATGGGTGCCGTTAGAATGAGACTTAAAACAGCTGATAACAGCCCGACTCCAGTCCATCAATTAATGTTTTGTGAAGTGAAAAGTTGCGTGTTTAAGAAAAATTCATCATTAGGATGTTTTTAACTTCAAGCCATTGCTTCCAGCTAAGAAAACAAATCCTCTATCCATAATATCAGTTCCTCCATTGTCTCTCCTGAATCAAGTTAGAAATATTCACAGATCAAGCACCATTCACAAGCAAAAACTGTTCTAAACAAAAATGTTGGTGTATTTTGACATAAAAGGACAACAGGAGATGGACTTATTCACCGGAGGAAGCATTTTTATGGATTTGGCCAGAAACAACGGGTTCAAGTTAAAGCATCTTGATGGATTTGTTTCTTGCAAGCTTTTTGATTTACAATAATTTAATTGAAGACTGGTGTGTGTGGATTACTTGTGGATTAGTGTGATGTTTTTATCTGCACTAGGGCATAAGGTGCTTCACACATTTCAAGTGTTCTGAAGTTTTGTGTGAGGAACAGACTGAAACTGAAAATAATTTAAATAAAATAATTCAGATCTGGTGCACAAATGTCTAAAATTATACGGCAGCATATTTGAATTTCTAACAGGAGCACAATCGAGATTTGTGAGTTCTGGTGGAGGGAAAGATGATCAGCGAGAAATTAAGAAATTCTCATGAATTATTATAAGAATGATTACTATTCTTTAATTATTATTACATTTTCGTCTGCTCTTCATGCAAAGCTATTTTATGACTTGAAATACAGCACACAATTCATATGGGCTACTTATATAATACTACTGCAGATTTTTTTTCAGTAATCACAATGAACTGAAAAAGAAAGTTCCTTTAGGAGCAGTTTTAATGTTTAAAATCAGTAGCTTAAGAATGCAGTTCTCTCATTCCGCACCGAACCATGTAGCACTCCAGATTAGTCGCATACTGCTGAGTGAGGTCTTTTATTTTATTGGCGAACATTCTTCAAAAATTCTTCTTTCGTGTTCCACGAGTTTGAAATGATATGAAAAATGTATAAACTATATATTATTAACTATAAACTATTTCTTTAAGCCACATTATAAAATGTCTGAATGTCATTGCATTATAGATAAAACATCTCACACAAACGTAGCTAGAGTTTGTCTCACTTCAAGGTGTTAAGCTGGTTAGTTTTTTAAACATGTTCCACTAATCCTGGAACGTTGAAATTTATAATTAATGTTTTGGGAAGGTAAATAAACGCTACTTGAAATCAGACTTCAACTGTGGAACTTCTATACTCCATGACGCAGATGAATGACGTCAAGCAAACATGGCGACACCCAGGGAGAAGTGCATAGTTAATGATAAACAAAATGCATGAAATCACTCGAACCTATTTAGGATGTATTTGAAGCAGCAGGTGTGTGTAAAACGATAAATTATCATCTCTCAATCGTACACCTGCTTTTCTTTCATTCATCTTTCACTGGCATGGATTTCAGGGAAGTCTAAGAATTTTTTGTATTCTATTATTCAGCAGTTGGGTTTGCCCCTCAAAACCCTGCTCGCTTTATCACATTATACATAAAACACAAAGAACAAGCACCTACTGCCACAGAGGCCAGGCTTTGAGCTTCACAAGTTCAAAGCCAGTCGACCTACAGAGCCATGTGGGTGTGTGTATAACTGAGAGACAGACGGCTGAAAAGCCTCGCCGGAGCACCGTAACTCATTTGTCTGAAGGGAGAAAGTCTACTATTCAGTGCCGAACTATAACCTTTTGCATTCAGCCTACAGGGGCGTAGCTGAGCACTGCTGCGATTCTAGGGTTTGTTTGTATCAAAGCCCATACCGTGCACCGCGGAAACGTATACAGTGAATGTTCAAAAATCAAGAAGATCTTTCTTTTGACAGCTAGCCCTGCTGAGAAAGAGAGTGAGAGCAAGAGAATCGGTGTAGAAGATAGATATGACTAATTTAAGTCAGCAATTTTCCACTCCATCTACTCTCAAGAGTACGAAATCAGTTCTTTCCCGTCTTACACAGCTGTCTGAATACTAAACTGCACACAAAACTGGAACATAAAAGTGTTCGCTGAAATGATGCAGTCCTTATACTGTTTTGTCGAGAATTTATGCTATTGCACACATTTATGATTCACATTTTGGTGGGACAACAGCGTATAACAGCTTAAGATGATGCAATCAAAAAATTATAAGAAGAATATTTTAACACTTTTTTTGGTACTTATTTACGCATAGCCAGCAACATGGCATCTTGGTATGCAAGGCAAGGAGGATGGATCGGAGGTCGCAGCTCCTTGAGAAAGTGTGAGCCAGCAGGATGGCTGGGATCTGAGTATGTGAGCGGTGCGGAGTGGGAACGGAGCAAGGAATGGAGCGGCGTGATTTTTAACTGAGCGATGACTGGATTTTTTGAAAGTTGGAGCGTCGTGGTTTTCACTCAGTCCGAGAGCGCTCCACTACCGCTCCATCACGAGCACAATTATTGCCAACAGCCCATAATATGACTGCATTTTATGAAGAATTCATGCATTAAACATCATTAGCTAGCTTGACAGATTTGTGGATCACTCAAATCAGAGAGAAGGAGAAGGTTATAATGACGGCGATGGACGAGTGTGGGAGGTTATATCTCAGGCATGTTTGTTTAGCATGTGGATACTCAATATTGATTGGGTGAATTCACGTTTTAAAACAGTTTATTGTACAGGTATCTCTAAACTAATGTGCAGCTACACTGCGAGGAGTGGAGCGAGGAGCGGGAAATGCTGAACCCAAAGCGGAGTAATTATTGAATGCTTGGAGCGCAGAGGGGAAATGTTTGCCGCTCCACTCCACTCACATACTCTGGCTGGGACGCGGCAAAAGGAAGCCTGGACAAGGTGGGGGAAAAAAGCAGTAGAACGCAGTGTTACTTGGGCTGAGCTCTGGAAATCCGAGCCCCATCGAATAAAATTCTTAATCCAGGCTCTCTATGAAGTGCTACCGAGCCCATCCAATTTGTTCTGCTCGGGGAAGGCAGAGTCATCAGCTTGCCCTCTGTGCCTGAAGAGTGGGATCCTTGGCCACATCCTCAGCAGCTGTCCAAGAGCCCTGAGTGAGCCCTGAGTGAGTGGGCGCAAATGCTGACATCATGACAAAGTTCAGAAGGCCAAATCAGATACCATTTCCAGCGGAATTACCCACTGCAAGTGCCTACGCCCATTGAAGAAGACCATCTGCCGGGAACTCCTCCTCTGATTTGTAACATCTGCACAGGACTGGGGAAGCAACTGAAGTTCCCAGAAACTGTTGCCGTAACATTGCTGAGACCAGACATGTTGCTGATCTCACAAGCCTCCAAGCAGATCATCCTCTTAGAACTCGCGGTCCCCTGGGAGGACTGTATCGAGGAGGCTAATGAGAGGAAGAGAACTAAGTACACAGAGCTGGTAGAAGAGAGCCCCAAAAATCGGCTGGCAGGCAAGGTGCGAGACCATTGAGGTGGGATGTAAAGTGTTCGCAGCCCAGTAGGTGAAGGGGCATTAAGTCAGCCACGGAGCAGCAGAGCTCGCTTCAAGGTGGCTGTGACTCAGGAGAGGAGAGTCGTGGACGGGGTAGCGCTACCTGGACGCAAGTCAGGGCTTGATCAACCCCAGCTGGGTTGCCTGGGTGAGGGTGTCTGATTGCTGAAAGACCCGAAACACCCAATGACCGCAGGAAACATCACTGAAGATGTGTCCATGAGCATCACATGGTGATGCATGTTAAAAGTAAAAACACATAGCCACAGAAAACTATGCTGTCCATTTTTCTGATTTGAGAATGTCTACGCAGCTGAGCATTTAGTATGCACTAGGGCTGTCACTAATGATTATTTTGGTAATCGAGTAATCTTTTTGTGGTAATAAAAATAGACCTAGGCCAGGGATAGGCAAGTTCGGTCCTAGAGAGCCGCAGTCCTGCAGAGTTCAGCTCCAACCCTGAAAATTCAGCTCCAACCCTGAAAACAAAACTCACCTGCCTATAGCCTTAGGGTTGGAGCTGAACTCTGCAGGACTGCGGCTCTCTAGGACCGAACTTGCCTACCCCTGACCTAGGCGAACAATAGATTTAAAATGACTTAAAATACATATATAATAGCAATGAGGCAATAATAATTGGTTCAAATAAAATATAAAAAGCAAGTAATCATGGTTTTATTGAACAAAACAGTTAAAATGCATAATGTAATAAAACAATATAATCATAACTTATGTACATTATGTATTATATCAAATGCCTGCAGAGAGTGCCAACAGCCTGACAATTGTTTTTACACTTTACAGCGCAATCTAATACTTGTTTAATATTGACTAAACAACATTTAATTCAAATGTCCACTGTATAACTGAGAGACAGACGGCTGAAAAGCCTCGCCGGAGCACCGTAACTCATTTGTCTGAAGGGAGAAAGTTTACTATTCAGTGCCGAACTGTAACCTTTTGCCTTCAGCCTACAGGGACGTACCTGAGCACTGCTGCGATTCTAGGGTTTGTTTGTATCAAAGCCCATACCGTGCACCGCGGAAGCGTATACAGTGAATGTTCAAAAATCAAGAAGATCTTTCATTTGACAGCTAGCCCTGCTGAGAAAGAGAGTGAGAGCAAGAGAATATGACTAATTTAAATCATCAATTTTCCACTCCATCTACTCTCAAGATATTTCCAGTATGAAATCAGTTCTTTCCCGTCTTGTGTTACACAGCTATCTGAATACTAAACTGTACACAAAACTGGAACATAAAAGTGTAATATGATAGAAATGCTACAGCCACTGTCATTTCTTGAACAAGAACATGTGGACATCAAAACATGCAAACTAAGATCGAGGGTTTAAACTTTTATTATGAAGTTGCGATGAAGAGTCAGTTATGTATTCTCCTGTGTTGCCGTAAGTTTATAAATGATTTACCTTATAAATCTGATAGAATGATGCACATTGTTCCCAGATGAACATTATAAGCAGCTCAGACTCACAGCATATGCAATGATGGAGTTTGAGATGGTCCATGCATGTAAATGAGAACTGTTTGTGTGGAGCAGCATTTACTGTGAATGGAGCCGCTCTGAGATGCACATAACCTACATGCATAGAAATAAAGCACATTATTAAACCCGCAGTGCATATATTTATTTAATTGAATCACAGCCTTTGTGAATTCACAATAGCACTATGCTTTATCATGATTTTTAAATGGCTTTAATATTTCGTGCAGACTTAGAAAACAGTCTAAAAAAGCTTTTCATGGATTCTCATCTGTGGAATGCGCCACTTCCGGAATTTTGCCAGTTAATCGACACGGGCAAAATGCAATTGAGGATTTTTTTTATAATTAAATACTCAAATTAAATCAAGGAATCGTGACAGCCCTAGTATGCACATCATAATAGATCATTTTCTTCACATAGAAGACAAGTAATAACAAACTTAATGCAGTAATGTATTATATCTTACAGTTACAGTGGGGTGAAAATGAGGATCCACTCTGCCAGTCACTCTATGTAAAGTCTTTGGCAAAACAGTGTGTGGTGCACTTGAGAAAAAAAAAATTCTAATTTGGATTACATATAAAACTGGGACAAATAACAAATAAAGCACTGTAATTGTGCAATAATAAAAAATAAATGAATAAATAAATAAAAACATAAAATTCTATAATATTCCAGTTCCAACAAAACACTTGGTGACCTCCCACATTAATTTTTGGGGTCTTTTGGTGGGTTTAGGACCCTCCCAGCCTCTCCTCAAATCAAACACTGCTTGGCATTCCTAGTGCTATGCTCTGCTGTTTAAGCTACAGAAATACACAGAAGGGTGTCTTTAGCACGAATGATGACCACAGACTAAAAAATAACAGAACCATGCATTCAATGGACATTACAGCAGTATCACATTTACAATGCTAACGTAAATGTGGTACTGTACTAAACAAAATAACCAGCCCCTAAACATCCAGTTCAAACCAAATAGATTGTGGTTGGTCGCCTCACATATCTATTTATGTCTACATACAGCAGACAGTACTTTGCCAGAATAAGATGTGCTTCTCTCTAGAACAGGGGTGTCCAAACCTCTGGCCACTGTCCAGAAGAGTTTAGAATGTCAACTTTATATTATCCATTAACATTCCTATTCATCGAATCACTAATCACTCTGGAAATGCAAGAAAATGGCACCATAATGATGTTTCGCTGATGGCACCACAAGAATACACAGTCCCACTTCACTAGTGACTGTCTTCAGTTGACAAATAAAACAAAACAAAACTAAAAATATGGCACTGATAAAACATCTACAAACAAAGCAAAGCAAAACAAAGCAAAACTAAAAAAAAAAAAATAACCTGGCACTGCTAAAGCAAAAAACAAAGAAAAGCAAATTAAAACAAAACCTGGAACTGCTAAAGCAAAAAACAAAGCAAAGCAAAACAAAACAAAACAAACCTGGCACTGCTAAAGCAAAAAACAAAGCAAAGCAAAACAAAACAAAACAAACCTGGCACTGCTAAAGCAAAAACAAAACAAAACCAGGCACTGCTAAAGCAAAAAACAAAGCAAAGCAAAACAAAACAAATCAAAACCTGGCACTGATAAAGCACAAAACAAAACAAAACAAAACAAAACCTGGCACTGCTAAAATATCTAGTACAAACATTTGTGATATAAACATTGCAAAAATCTGTTTATTAACCAGATTTTTTTTAACCAGCCAAACCTTCACCGCTTTGTGCTGTGTGTGCTTGTGTTTCTCGCTTGCCTTATCTTCCTGATTCCCTACTAATGCCACCTTCCTTCATCCAAGAAGTGACACTTTTACTGTTTATTTTATTTTCATGACTTTGTAAGAAGGGACATGAATCTTCCCAGAAAATCTTCCAGAACACCTGGAGCAGCACAGGCCTTTACAGAGACATACAAACTTACAGATAGAGCAAAGAGCTGATAGAAATCCCAACAAGCCTATAAATTTACACCAGATCACGCCATCCGTACAGGAATACTGATGTACCGTGCACAAAGTTCTAGGATTATTCATCTAAAGTGGATAGCAGTCTACCATGGATTATTTATACACCGAAGACATTGATCCTTATATGAATACTAATAAAGACCAGAAGCAGGATTTCCATTCCTGCTGAAACATTAATCAGTTATACAACATATATATCCCTAAAGGACCATCAATCGTCCCCAGATCCGCACTAGCATGTGCTAAAGTGATCCAAGCAGAGCGGCAAAGAAGTTTCAGTTGGATTTTTTCCCCGAGTTGACTCTCTGACTGGTGTTAGGAGTGGCTGCAGGCAGTCTGTGGTATTTAAGGATATTTTTCTGAGCTGATAAAATGTCAAGGTTGCCTCCAACAGGTGTTGCAGCAATTCCACCTTATCTAGCGTCGCACCAGCACCAGCCATCGGCGGATGAGCCCAGTTAACATGCAACTCTGCTCATATCACTGTCTGATAAGTGTGCCCACACAGAAACATGCAGCCAACCCTTCACTGAGTCACATTTACTCAAATTGGGAATTGGTACGTGTGTGTGTGAGAGAGAGAGAAAGAGTTTCTATAGAAGTAGGATGATCAGATTGTTTTAACTCTCAAATCGGGACCCGCAGGTGGTGGAGGGCATTCCTGTGAATTTTTATTTATTTATTTATTTTTGTGAGAGGCGGCCACCTATGCCTGAAATAATGATAGGAATGATAATACATGTAAATGTAAAATATATAAAAAGTGTAATTTCATCATAAATGAGAGAAAATTTCATACAGCGTAGCTGGCATATATATCTATAGTTTAAAAGCACAATGAAACAGAATTAGTGACTATGTATGCATAATACATACATAGATTAATTCGTTTAAGACTAACATGCATTTAGAAAATACATAAATGTTACATTTAGGGTAAATTAGATAGGACATTTCATCCAAAAGTTAATGTCATCATTACTCATCCTCATGTTGTTCCATACTCATTTGATGTTTTTTTTTTTTTTTTTTTT
>NW_015663347.1:209559-217512 GCF_001515625.1 Sinocyclocheilus rhinocerous
ACAGAATACAAAGGAAGTAAACTTAAAAACTGGATCCGTCTGATTTGTGAACAAATCATTAAAACGATCTAACTCAAGTGAAGTGGTATGATTCATACTTTTGATGTACGTGTGTTCAAAACCCACCCGCATATATAACTTTTAATAAACAGAGCAAAGTAGCAGAGGATGTATGGGTGCGTTTGGGTGGCGGAGCGCGGTGGAGTGCGCATCTGAAGCCTTGTTTATACTTTCAATCAACTTGTAATGGGCAAGAAAAAGCTTAGACTCTCCAATGTCATCCTGTTGAGAGTCAAACAGTTCTAGAAATGGGAGCTAGAATGACACTGACGATTCTTCATTTCAGTGAGTATAATTAGCCAAATAAGCATCTTTAATGGCTTAAATGACTACAGAATAAAGCTGATAGACTGTTCCTAAATCTGTGAATGTGACAGCACACAACAGTGAAAAATGATTATATTATATTATATTATATTATATTATATTATATTATATTATATTAAGTGATGATTTCTTACAGTGGTATTGAGGTTTTTAATGTATCTAATTTACTTATTACGTGTCCATATGGTTTATTATTGGTTATGGCCTTTTTGGTCTGTGGAGTTCTGTATATTTCAGTAGAGCATGTTTACATAGTACATATAATTCTTGTTTCAAAAGATCACAGAAAATTTGATTTGTCATGATACAGTGTGACCCATTCAAAATAATGGCATGATTCAGTGTAGAGCCAAGCGCAGGTACATTACTGCTGAAATTACTGCTGTAATTTTCAGCACATTTGCATCAGTAAAATTCAACTTATTAACAGGAGAGGAGGAGATCTTGCGCCGTGCACAGGAAGCCATGCGCTCTCCTCCACCGAAGGTGTGTGACTAAATGTTAAGTGGAGATTTTGTGCCTTTGAGGTCAGCTTGTAATATGGTGTTATGTTAAAGCTCATTTCAAAAGAAGGTTAAGGGTGCACTGGCTTCCACTGGATTTTCAGAGAAAAAGCTTTTGAAGCTCACACAGTTGTGTTTATCGGAGGCAGACGATCATTTCTTCACATTTTGTGGATGTGACTGGACTCTTTCATCTGCGCCTTTTGGACAAGCGTGTTTTGGCTGGACTGTTCAAAGTTGTTTAAAAGTGGAAATGGCATTTGAGGCTGATGTCTGACCTTTTTACACAATCTCCAGTCTGCAGCCAGACGCACAGTGATAGATGGCCACAAAAACGTGCGTGTATCTATCTATCTGTCTGTTTACCTAGACTGTATTTATTTGATTTTCCATTTTAATATATTATACAATGTAATTTATTTTTGTGATGCAAAGCTGAATTTTCAGCATCATTACTTCAGTCACATGATCCTTCAGAAATCATTCTAATATACTGATTTGCTGCTCAAGAAACATTTATCATCATCATCATTATTATCATCATCATCATCAGTGTTGAAAACAGTTGTGCTGCTTTTTTTTTTTGATCTATTAATTATTTCTTCAATTAGTCATTTAATCTATGGATTTTTTTAAACAATTAGTCTATCACCTATTTCCTGAATAGTTGATTGATCCTTCAGTTAACTTACCAACAAATAAAAAACTTAAATTCTGCCATTAATGTAAGTTTCAATGTATTATAAAAACATTTTCTTATTCAAATATTTATTTTACAAATAAAAACTAATTTCTCCATCTCCAAAAATACAAAAAAAAAAAAAAAAAAGTAACAAAAAAATAAGAAGCACTAAAATATGTTACTAAAAAGTATTGTTTAGTATTTTTGCTTAGTATAATGTTAGAAAAAAAAAGTATTGGAATTAATTATTCTAATAATACTAATACTAATAATAAAAGATAATTAAATCACAAGTAACTGGAATTATTAGGTGGATTATTAAATTATTTAGGACTCCCATTCCTACCCTGCAGTTTCAGTTTTGTTTGACTGTCTTTACCGGCTGCAGCCAAAGCAAAACTGTAAGCACTGAGAGAACAAAATGAGACAAAAAATATCAGTGAAAGAGAAAACGAAAGGAGGAGAATGGCAGCAAAACAAATGAGGGAGTGCAAGGGCAAGACAGCGGTAGATACAGAGAGATACAGAGCATGAGAGATGGGTGGGGTGTTCTGGCTGATAGGGGGTCAATGCTTCTCCCCGGAGCCCCATTACCAGGTGGCATTAACGGATGTGGTGGGCCAATGCGGGGACAGTGAGGGCCCGGAGAGAGTATGTGTGTGTGTGACTGTGTGCGTGAGAGAGTGAAGGAGAACAATTTGATAGTATCTCCTCTTCACTGCAGCTACCAACACACCACCATCAATCACTGCCAAACACAGCAGCCTGTGCACACAAACACACCAAATACAGAGGCACACACAAACATACACACACACACACACACACACATACATACACTAATAGCCATTCACATTGGTGAACACTTAAGATATGTTTACCTGCACAGGGCAGAGAGTAGCCCACCAGCGGCTCCTGGGTAAACTGTCGCTCATTGAGTCTGGTCACACAGTACAGGTGGAAGCACTCCAGGCAGATCACATGACGCTCGGCACACTGAAACACCAGCACCGGAGTCCTGGAAGACATGGTGAGGCCTGAATCACATTTACAGTGTACAGTTACGCAACTTTTTATCATACTATGAAATTGTTATTGCTGCTTTTGGTGTCTGTCCACACCAAAAGCAACAATGCTGTTACATGTTACACAATCATAGCCAATCAGATCATATTTGACAAACATACTTCAGGTTTCGGACGGAGATGGTCAGTGAGGGAATTGTCCAGGGTGGTACATATCGAAATTAATATTGTTTAGAGACAGGCCAATATGATTCTGATTATTTTTACATTTAACCCTATAAAGTCTACTGTATCACATTTGATCATTGAATTTCTCAATAGGAAAATACTCAAAAAGGCTTCGAAATTATCAACATGTTCAAAGCTTTGCTGTTAAACCTGTCATACACAATCTACTACATGCCTTCTGTCGTCTGTTTGAAAGTTTATACTTTTAGCAAGTAAAAGGGTTTTTAGTATAATTGAAAAACTCTCCTCCACGTGGTTGTGGTTCGCTTGTCTTTTTCCTGTAAAATCTTTACTGATTGTTAGTAAACGTAAGAGTACATTTTATATCGTTAATACTATTTCAAGATTGCCAACATTGTACTAAAGCAACTTAGGTTTATTTGATCATTCACACATCATTTTTTTGAAAAATCATGTTAAAATGGGAGTATCAAATATAATAAATCAAGTGTTTGTGGAACTAGTCATAGTCACTAGTCATGGCAAAAAGCAATTATAATGTTCAATCAAACATTCCGATCAATTTTAACCAAAAACCGACCAATAAAAAAGTCAACTACCAATAGAAACCTTATAAATATTTCACAATTTAAAGAATATGTCTTTTTTCCCCCTTATGGTAATCATTTTTGAAGGGAATGTGCTAAACTGTCATGAAAATAATGTAATAAACATAATGGTCCAAAATAAGAGGTTTACAGTCTTTCTGATTTTGACTTTGGGGTGAAATATGAGATTTTGAAGAAGGACACTGATGAGGAGAGGGCTTCTGGGAGAAGGGGTAGAGAGCTTGTTTAGATATGTTTCTTGTTCAATACCTTCGGAAAACTTCAAATGATCTCAAAGACCCCTGATACTTTAGTGTAGTAAGCAAAGAACCAGCTGTCTGAAATCTCATGCCAATTTTCTTTCCATTTCTCCAGAAGTCCCCCTTCACTCTCAAACACAGTCTCACTTGACTGGAAGTCAACTTGCTAACACAGTGATCCACCTCTCTGACCCCTCTCTCCCGCTTCTATTGTAGGAGACTGGCCGCGTCCTTGTCAGTGCCCTTTTAAACAAATGGAGGAGATCTCTGAGGAGGAAGAAGAGTGGAGTGGAGGACAGTGGGAAAAAAAAAACAAAGCTCTACTCAGGAAGGTAATTGCAATGCTACTTCAATCAGTCCTTGATTTGAATGGTGGTTGTTGGTGATTGGGCTCCATTGTCTGGTTTCTCCAGATGCTCGCCGCCTGCCCGACCCTCCATGCGAGAGCAGCAGGTAGGAGCGTTTCTGCAGGACCGCCCCACTAATATCTGACCTTCATTGGCAGGATACACTTAGCGTTTGTGCTTTCTGGAAAAATGGCTACTGTTGATTGAAGGGCCACGCAGCAGGAGGCATATGTATGTTCACGACCATCCTGTCTTTCAGAATGTTTGTATCAATCTTTAGTTTACTTCTACAATGTGTTGCAGGTATTTCATCTTTTCTGACTGATGGATCAATCAGAAAGTCTCCAAACTGCTCTATCAAATTTGTTTTGTGTAGAAAGTTATTTTTTCTATCTAGTCATTTTCTGTTGCTTTGTCAGTCTGTCTGACAGCTTGTTAGTGAGTCTTAGTGGTGTGTAAACCAGGTGCAACACAAAAGTTTCCAGCATTGATTTTTTTTGTCATTATTACTTTTAGAGTTTTTTTAACTTTTAACATTTTAAATGCACTAAATTGGAACTAATATTGGAATTACAAATATTTAAATACATGATATACAAGTTTAAATAGAAATGACATTAAAGTATATTTTAAATTTCCATACACTTAAGTCAACCAGTATACTTCATATTTCGTTTTTGAAAAACCATAGAATTACTTATGAAATTACATATAAAGATGTATGTAAGTGGGTCAAAAAATAATTTAATGTGAATTTAATCTGAATTCTGAATATAAATTTGAACTGAACATGAATTTAATATGAATTTCAAAACATTACATTCACTGCACATATTCAAGCATATTCTTTTTCGACTGGATAACTGCGGCACATTCCAATGTGCAACTATCAGAAAGATTTCTGGTTTTAGGTTTTAATCATTTTACAGCCTTAATAGAAATCAAGCAACCAACAACATGTTTTGTAATCATTGCTGGTTCAGACAAAAGCTATTAGCGCTTGTTGGTTTATCGCATCACGCTTGTTTAGGACGTGGTGAGATTAATGTTGTAATGAACTGTCTGATTGGTTCTTTGTTGTGTAGCCTAAAAAACTAATTTCGCCCACTCTGATGGCTTTAGCTACAGACACATGGGAAAAACCGAACGTCACTCACATGATGTCAGTGCAGGCGATGCAGGGCACTCTGCGTGTGTTGGGCATTATCAAGTCCAGTGCTGCTGAAGTGTCATTATCACAGGTGGGGTGGGCAGCACATTTCAGGTAGAACTCCTGCAAGAAGCACAAATGAGATGTAATCATGCCTTGCAAATAGGGGTGGGGGATATGGCAAAAATATCGTATCACGTTTTTTTCAGGAAAATCACGATTCTTTGCCACGTTGGTTTTACAATTCTGCAAGTTGCCTGAGCAGTACAGCCAAACTAAGTTCCCTATTTTAAAAGCAAAGCCTTACAAGGAAGCAAAATATAAAATAAAAAAGAATGGCAGATATTTAGGCCAAAGTGGGTGAAGATAATCTTTGTCATTATTTTATCTTTGTTATTAAAAAATAAGAACAAAGATACACATTACAAATACACATAATATACAAATAAATCAAACAGTGCTTTATTTCTCCGGTACAGTGCGTGTATTTGGCAGTAGCATTCAAGAAACTGAATGAACACACATAAAAATAAAACACTATATACACTTCACTGTATAAATAATACATTGATTCTCATTAAAGCAACTGTATTAAAGTTCTTCAGTCAAGAGCAGTGCGTGATTTTTCTCTGTGTTTTGTTGTTTTATTAACATTAAAAGGGATAGTTCAGCCAAAAATGAAAATTGTTATGATTTACTCATTCTTAAGTTGTTTTAAACCTGAATAAATTTCTTTCTTCTGTTGAACATAAAAGTTATTTTGAAGAATGTGGTGTCTTTCCAAACAGTTGCTGGTCCCCAGTGACTTTCATAGTATTTTTTTCCCTACTATCAAAGTCTATGGGGACCAGCAACTGTTTGGTTACCCACATTCTTCAAAATATCTTCTTTTGTGTTCAGCACAAGAAATAAATGAATACAGGTTTGGGACAACATGAGCGTGAGTAAATAATGACAGAAATAAAATTTTGGGGGTGAACTATTCCTTTAAAGGCAGAGTAAGGGATTTCTGGTAGCCAATGTTTATATTGACAGTATTAGGGTAATCAGATGCGAAAGATAACTTAGTCCGGTAATCAGGCACTATTTGACAGGTTTTTTAGTGTGTGCGCTTCAGGTGTACGCGCTCAGAAAAAGTGCATGTCAGAACAGCACGCTAATGAAATGTTTAACTGGCAAGGCTTTAAAGCACATGCAAATAATTGCGAATAAGTGCAGTGTCCCGTAAGTGTAACTCTAGAGCTGAGTTAACATTAGATGTGAATGTATGCCGCGTCAAACAGTATATTGAGATGGAGGCGCCTGAACTGCAACTGATAGAATGTGCGCTGCAGCACGATACTACGATATTTCTTCAAAAGCAGATTGTGGAGACATTTTAATCGTCCACAATCAAAAATCGTGTTCTCGCACACCCCTACCTGCAAACCCCCACTAAGAGTCTCAAACAACCCAACTGCATTGGTTTTTATGGATTTGCAGCATGAGGGTGGTAATACTGGACCCAACTGGGATAATGCTACCAATTTAGTCCAACTAGTGGACGGTCCTTTTTCTCTGCCAAGCAATACAGCACTAGATGGACAAAAAAGGAAAAATAAAACTCAACTTTCTCAACTGAAAATGTGGCTTTATATAATGAATAAATTCTGGTTGAATGTAGCATGTTGACAACTTTGGTAAAATTTAAATGACTATGTAATGATAAAAAAGTGTGACCTACAATATCTGTAAATGCAAAAGGACACCTTGAGACTTGGTGGAGCCTTAAGCAACTTATAAGTGCTCAAATGTCCTTTAAAACCACCAAAACAGTCCAGCCCACCATGCTTGTCCAGTCTCAGAGACTAACTAACCACTGGTTTAAGGTGCTTTTTTTATTCAGGCAAGTGACAAAAGAATAATTAACATAATAATATGACAAAATTGTTGCTGTCTCACCGCCACTCTGCCATCACAGTCTTGTGACTGACATACTCCATGAATCCTGTTAGGGAGAAGGACGTCATCCCAGCAGCTCGGCCCCTACAGACAACAGACAGAACGTCACAGAGATGATAGACGTCAGTCAAGTAAGGGGCAGGAATGTGATGAGAGAAGGGTCAAAGAAAGAAGGACAGTTTAACTCAAAGAGAAATAGAACAAAACCCCACAACACTGGCAAAACATTCCTTTAACTCTACATGAAATACTCCAAAAACGTACCTATACATACAATTAACTGCAGTTTCCAGCTGAGATGAAAATTAGTGGCAGTAAAACACCAACTTTTATTCCTTTCCGCACAAATTTTGATTATGGGGCAGATTATGGATTAATAAAGACTTAGTTTTGCATGGTTCCTTGCACAATATTATGTTATGACTAGGGCTGTCAAAATGGCTGAAAAACTAAATTTGAATTTTGTGCTTAAATATTATCAAAATTTGAATTATATTCTAATTTAAAATGCATAATTTCAGTTAGGGTAAAGAAAAGCTTTTGGCTTTTCTCCTGAGGCCACAAGAGGGCACATCGAGCATAAGATAACATGACTATCTGTGAAAAAAAGTGCATAATGTTTAAAATAATGTTTATAAACCAATTATAGTTAATTAAGTTGCTTAAACAACTATAAACAAAACAGCAGCATGTATGCATTCATAGTTTAATACAAAAGGCCGAAAGCCTATCACACAGAGTATATTTTTCGTTTAAAAACACGAGTTGCAGTGGGATGGGGAAAAAAACCCGCCATTAAGTCTCGAGATATGTTTTTTCAAAGTTGAACTTGCATTAATTTTACATGGCTTTCTAAACATGCGGTTCTCTTGTGCGAGACGC
>NW_015663347.1:217571-233294 GCF_001515625.1 Sinocyclocheilus rhinocerous
AATATGCGTTCTGTGTGAACGGCTTGGTTTCAGTCTTGACGTAAACAAAATCTTCTCCGCATTTATGTTCTCTTTTCCCGCATTATTTGTAATTAACAACGCAGCAGCGCCGCATCTAGTGGCTTCAACTGGATAGGCTAACAAAAACATTCAAATGTAATGACACTTACATCGTCATCGCATCTCGTGCGCCACTGATGAGGCAGCCTCCTTAACGCACACCTAAAATTCGAACGCTACGTTTTTGCATTCAAATGTGGATTTTTATTTTTAATTCAACGAATATTCGAAATTCGAATTTTTTTTGACAGCCCTAGTTATGACCTCAAACAGTTTTTACATAGTGCACGATTTGTTAAAGGGGTCATATGATGCGATTTCAAGTTTTCCTTTCTCTTTGGAGTGTTACAAGCTCTTGGTGCATAAAGAAGATCTGTAAAGTTGCAAAGACTAAAGTCTCAAATCCAAAGAGATATTCTTTATAAAAGTTAAGAGTCAACCACGCCTACCTAAAACGGCTCGTTCTAACACGCCCCCACATGTCTATGTCACTCCTTTCGGGCTCTGTCTACATTTATTTTGAAAGATGAAGCTCGCGATTATGGTAAGGGGTGTTACATTTCCGATGCGTGCCGATGCGAACACGATGCGGCCAATCACAATGCACTGGGTCAGCTGGCCAATCAGAGCAGACTGCGCTTGTCAAAGGAGGGGGCTTTGTTGAAAACAACGTGTTTGAGAGAGGCGGGGCATAGAGGACCTACAATAATGTACAGTATTTGAAAAATAATGTGTTTTTTGAACATTAAAGCATGTCAACATATTCTGTTACACCAAATACACAAAATAATGATCTTTAAAATAGCATCATATGACCCCTTTAAACTAATAGATATTGATGGCTGTATCACATAACCAGCTCCATATGTACAGCTTTTCTGACATAGTAAACTTGCTCAGTAGCTCACCTAGTACAGCATTACACTTGCAATTTCGAAGTGCTGGGCATGAATCCCATGAAACAGAAAACATGATAAAAGAGCTCAAAACTTGTAGAAGATATAAAACGGCATGGTTGCTTCAGAAAATGTGGTTTTAATCTCATGTTTGCTTTTGCTCACACTTTTGGTTAGGTTTAGTGTAGCTACCTGTAGGTGATACATTATTTTTTATAGCAATTGAGCATTAAACTTTTAGCGCCACTCACCGGCCAAAATTCAAACTGATTTTTTTTTTCTCCTTGAAACACAAAGAGACGTTATGAAGAATATTTACATAGCTCTTTAATGTATAACAACAGTTCATATTGATCACGCCTGTAGAACTCCTAAAACAACCAAAACATCTACAAAAACACTTTCATGGAACATAGAGTTGTGTAAAGATTCTTCAGAAATTTTTTTTTTTAATTTTTTTGTAAGAATCTAGTGGAAAACATCAATACTGGTTTGAAATGACATAAAGGAGAGTAAATAATGATAGATTTCATTTTAAAGTGGACTATCCCTTTAAAAATCACCAGCATCACACAGTCTCTACCTGCCACCTCCGTCACACACACTTCCTTGTCCTTCTGCCAGATTAAGACTCTCTCCATCCATAATTGTTTTGGGACAACGTCCCTCCTCCGCCTGACTCTGACCGTGCCTGATTAGCATAAGCATTTAAACATTCTGACAGGGCCCTTAATAAGCAAGAGAAAAGGTTAAGAAAATCATTACTCGCCCACAGGGGGAGCAGGAGGGGGTGAAGGGAAGGGAGGGCGGAGGGATGAAACCGCCGTGCCGTGGTGGAGGAGCCCGGAGATTACACGAAGACACCTGCCTAGAGACAGCAAGGAAAGGTCACACAGACCCCTGGCACTTCGCTCAAAACAAACGCGCGCGGACACACGCACACGCCACTGCAAGTGTAAATGATTAATGAGAAAAACACCGATGAATTATTCAACAACACACCTCCAGCATTGTTCACATCAGTCTCACCTCAACACCCTCTCAGGACATTTTTTTTTCTCCACGAAGGAGAATCAACATCGCAGTCCCGCAAAGTCTTAATTACATTATTGTTTAACAAACAGGGCTGTGTCTGTGAGCCAGCTGTGAGGATTCTACTTCCTGTATCCAGCAGAGACCCATCTGATACACACAGATTCAACTCAAAGCGCCTGACTGGTTGACTGCGCTCGCATTCACCGCACTCAATTATAGACATCTGAAGTTAATGAAAACACAAACATGGCACACATCCAGGGAAAACGGTTGAAGCACACACAGCAAATACTCGGTGTTTGAACACATGGAGGGAACACAGTAGTAATCACAGTGACATCAATGTCTGCTTAGACAGGAAACCATCTTTTGTGAAAATATCAACTGTAGTTACACTTTAGACACAAATTATTTGGTACACTTTTAAAGCATTAATATCTCATGTGAAACATCCAACGTTTTTATTACAAAACCTATTAAATATGTTTGAAACTATATTAATAAAATGTCTATAAATTCAGTTTTGTTTTTTTTTACTTTCTATTAATCAAAGAATCCTGGAGAAAAAAAAAATCTTATGAAATGGTATAATATGAATTTCTTTTTTAGCATCAAATCAGTATATTAGAATGATTTCTGAAGGATCGTGTGACACTGAAGACTGGAGCAATGATGCTGAAAATTCAGCTTTAGAAAACACAGAACATAGTTATTTTAAATGTGAATATTTGACAATATTGCTGTTTTTTAAACAAATGAATGCAGCCCTGGTGACCATAAGACACAAAACATTTCAAAAACATGATAGTGTTAGTTTATCAATAACCACAATAAGTTCCTTAATTGTTTATTTTATACACTAATTTGTTGTTTATTTAATTTTCATGTTAATGTAATGTTCACTGCTATAAAATTGCAAATAAATAAATAAAAAATAATTTATAAATAAATCAATAAATCAATCAATCAATCAATCAGGGTTTTAATCAGGGTTCCTAAACTACAAAAAAAAAAAAAAAAACGTTTATATTTTTTTTGGTACTCTATTTGAGGAAAGTGCCTGGAATAATTGATTACTTCTCAAAGTACAAAATACTACTAACATCTAAGTAATAAATAGTCATTAATGCCAACTCTAGAGGCCTTGTGAACTGTGTCATTGTTTCACAGTGTATTGAACTGTGTGGAGTGAAGCATGAAGGCACAGCATTACCCCTGGCATTGTGCACGCAGGTGAAGAGTGGTAATGCGATGCTCAAAGTTGACCCTGTTTGCCGCTGACCTTTCAAAGTGCAGCCAATGATTACCAGATAATTCACATGAGGTATCATTATGTGTGCCCCTGCAAAAAATCAAAACAAAATGGAAGAGAGACATATTGCAATTTAATATCCTGGCATTCAGAGAGGAAAAAAAAAAAGTCCTGTTTGTCTTTTGCAATTTATCGAGGCTTCATATATTGTTTGTCTTTTGCAATTTATAGAGGCTTCATAATATATTCTTTTAACTTCACTATTGCCTTTGACTTTGAATACAATACTTTTTCCTCTAATTGTATTTATGCTTCTCAAGATTTTCGGCAAATAGTGAAATACGTTTTTATACTTCAGCCTTCTCATCACACAAAGATATTTATGTCACAAGCCATATGAACTACTTTTATGGCATTGTTGGTTCCTTTTGGAGCTTGACAAATAGCTATTATCATTTAATAAAAGACCAGTGCACTTTCTGCAAAAAAGTCTTCTTTTGTGTTATATAAAAAAATGACAACATTCAAATTTAGAATTATATGAGGCAAGTAAATGGTTAAATAATTTCAATTTTTGGGCAAACTACCCTTTTAAGGTAGGGGGAAACAACCGAATAGCTCAACTTGATACACAATGTATGACAAATATTAAATCTGAAATGCTAAGTCTGTAATGTAATGTAATGTAATATCTATGCGGCAGGGGGTTTCATTGCAATGGGAACAACCTGAACATTATAATTAAAACTTCTAATTAAAGCCTTAGGGCACATTGAGATATTTATAATGCCAGCAATATAGTCAAAACTGTATTTTTCATAATTGTGTTCTGGAGAGATGTAAGCCAAGGTTATTTTCTATTAATGTTCAAAGCGCAAAAAAAATCGCAACAGCAATAACAAGCAGGTTTTCCCCCCAAAGGCCTAAGTCAGTGATGTAGGATTTGAAGATCTTGGCCTAAAAGTGTCTATATCATGCACACAAATCTTTTAAGAAGCCAAAGCTGGATGTTTAAGCTAGGAGTTGCTGATGGAGATGAATGCATTTGATTGAAAGTGCTGCTAAGTCCAATATCTCCAAAGGTCCAAATGATGTGCTCTGACAGCGAGTGCGTAAACTCTGCCATCTTCTTCTCTTCAGCATATTTGGAGAAAGTTCTCTGGAGAGACTTAGATGAAAAGAGCTGGAACCTGTTTCAGGAATGGGGCGGCACTGGCACAGAGACAGTGGACAAACAGATTCTCAGCGCCGAAGACCACCGCGAGCAGAAAAAGAAAAGGCAGGTGCAGCTTAGCGACATGTCAGTCAGCCTTCCCAAACAGCGGCAGAACGCGGAGAGGTGGGAATGCTGCCCACACGTTGGGACAGAAAGTCCATACGGACCGAAAGATAAAACAGGCCACGGGCGGAACTACAGAGGAATGGGGCTTATGACAGCCATGTGGGGGCAGCGAGATGTGGGTTTGTGCTGTTCTGTATTCCTACTTCAGGCTAAGAAGTGTCACCGTTAGTTAGTTATGAGACTTGGGGCAACAGAGCAAATGTGTCTGGTTATTTTTTTGTTTCTGGTTATTTGTTTGTTTTTTGTCTCAAAACACTTATGAATGTGTACTAAAGAACAGCAATAATAAGCAGGTTTTAGTAATGCTATTTTTTCCTGATATGGTAATATAAAATAAAATATAAATATTCAGATGGAGCGGCATTTACTACACAGAGCCGTAGATCACTGACAAGCTACGCAATATCATGTTCATAATCGAAGGTGATTTTGAATCAATTCGAAACCGTTTGTCGCGGTTTGGAAAGATAGGGAGAAAACATGACAGAATAACACGGCGGATATTGAATTTTGCATAAAATTAAAAATTGATTTTTAAATACCGACCAGATACAATACTGATTTTGGCGGGAACTCAATGTTTTTAAAAATGGCGATTATTGCGTTTTGGAACCAAACTCTTCATATACTGTATGTATTGTACATATACACACCCTGCTGAGAGTAAGAGTGCCTTGTTTGCAGTCTCTGCACCGAACACATAGTTTTCCAGGCTTATATAAAATAAAATAATGTTTTCTAAAAAATATATAATAATAATATTTGTATAGCATTTATTGTATAGACTTTATTCTCCATTTATGAATTTTAATTCATAACGTGCTTATCATACAAGTAGTGAATTCAAGTTGTTGTATGTATGAAATGCATGTTTAGTATATTTGTAATAAATTAATAGGACAAAAATGAGTGGCACATCAATGACTCTAAATCTAAAAACAGAAAATGAAACCCATTTCAAATTCCTCAATATAAAAGTACATTACTGTTGATTACCTTAATGGCAGTTATACACACACAAGGGGGGTTCACAGTGAAGCCTTTGAAGAACCATTTTGGGTTTCCCAAAAGAACCTTAACAGAACATTTTTTTCCCCACACTGTAAGAAACGTTTAAATAATCTAAATAACTTTTTTTTGTGTAATGAAATGGCTCCATGGATGTTCCAGGTTCTTCATGGAACCACAGATACCAAAAATAACCTTTATAAGAGTTTAAATAAAAGCGAGAAAAAAAGTGATAACTACTGTAGATTAATAGTTTCTAAATGTCTTCTGTATGCCAAATAAAAAAAGGCACTAATAAATGATCATGATTTATCTTTGAATTAGAAAGTAAGTGTCCATGCAATGCAGGTTATGACTACGTGTTAGAGAAGAAGCATATGAAGAGTTTGGTTCCAAAATGCTAGAAATCCATTTTGATTCATTTGAGTAAAAATGTGTTTTCATTACCAAGAAAGTGTCGAGATGAAAACCACTATTTTCTGTTTCAAACTTTCACATAGTATCTTTAGGCTATAATAACATTAAAATGTTTCCCCAAAATGCAATAAATCCATTGAATCAATATAAAAGTTATTTCTCATATTGAAACTGTTGAAAATACACAACAAAGTAAGTTGATCCACATATGACAGCCTCTGAACTTGGTCAATACTAATTTTATTAATAGCTTACGTTTCTTCCCCACCGCAGAAACCACCACAGGTTCATCAATGCCGTCAAAATTATTCCTTTTTTTATAGGGCTGCACGATAAATCGCATGTGATTGTCAGTAAAGCCGGTTCTGTGATTAGTAGTCAATCTCCATCACGTGCGTTTGGTTGGAGCGGCATTTACTACACAGAGCCGTAGATCACTGACAAGCTACGCAATATCGCGTTCATAATCGAAGGTGATTTTGAATAGATTCTAAACCGTTTGTTTGGAAAGATAGGGAGAAAACATGACAGAATAACACGGCGGATATCGAATTTTGCATACATTTTTTTTTTTACTTTTCAATACCGACCAGATACAATACTGATTTTGGCGGGAACTCAATGTTTTTAAAAATGGCATTTATCGCATTTTGGAACCAAACTCTTCATATACTGTATGTGTTGTACATATACATACCCTGCTGAGAGTAAGAGTGCCTTGTTTGCAGTCTCTGCACCGAACACGTAGTTTTCCAGGCTGAATGGCCTTGCAGACCGTCTTACAGAACACATAGAAACTGCTGTGGGCTTTTGCTTCTGTAAGAACAACCATAAACATCACAAAAAGCATGCAATAACAGTAAATGTGATTTTTTTTTTCAGTGTTAAAAGACTTTGTCCTATCACAGTTACTCCTATCCCAGAACACAGTATTTAATTTGTTGTTTGACATCCTAAAGCATATAAAATGTCACATTATTATCAGCTGGTCAGCAACTTTATTAAGATCAACAACATAACACATGGTTTACATCACTAACCTTTGGTATACAGTGAACAATGTGAGAGATTTAAATCAAATACTGTCTACTGAAATTAATTAATGTCCAAATGTTCTAAGTTTTACTTCAGTGATTAATTGTGGTAACACATGTGAAATATTCCTCACATTCAGCTACCAAAAATGAAAATATGAGGGTCAAACTCACTATGTGTCTTCATATTTTCTAACAGGTGGCGTTTTATGGAGAGATGGAGACTGTCTCATTTGTGAGTAACACATGACCTGCACTATTTGTCACTAACACGCAAGAAAATATGCACAGGGACAAAAATACACATTTTAATATAAATAATGAAAACACAGTTACTTGCTAAGAAATATTTATAGCTGGTAAATGTTAACTGACCCAAATATTTAATTTGAACTCACCCACCATTGGACAATTGATTGCAAAAAAAAAAAAAAAGATTGCGAGATTACCTGTTTGTCCAAACAATGGTAGACAATAGTATTGTTTGGGAAACCATTTTAAAAAAAACATAACGTTTAATTCTGTTTGGTATCAGAAATTACACTTCAAGTATATCCAGTGCATTCCTTTATTTAACAATGCATGAATGGGACCAACTGAGCAACTGAATTTCAGCTGACATTTGTTTGCTTTTATTTCATTTCCCTTCCTTCTCATCCTCCTTTAGTTTACAGCTGTGGAGTGTTTTGAGCGGGACATAAGTGTGTTGTTAGAGCGCTAAATAGAGGATAACAACAAGGTGCAGCAGTGCTTCAACAAGCCGCCACAGTCCCAGGGCAAAGAGCTCACAATCCAATTAGCCAGAAAGGACGATCCAGACATCTTCCTGGCAAATTATTTAGTTTAGAGAGGACTTGTCCTATCAGTCTGTCTCATCCTAGTTTAAATCACTCATGCACACACCTGGGAGCAGCATTCTCATTAGAGCTAAAAGCATGGGGCACCGAGGAGGTACAAGTTACCTTGACACGGCTGACAATAAATCGAGCGAAGTGGGTTTTATAAGACAGGCACCCTATTATTTATGATTTCTGCAGGATTCCTCCATTATGCTAATGCTTTTACAGGAAGAAGGGCTGGATAAAAGAGATGGCATGATTGGACTAAGTAGCCGAGTGTGCTGCTAGCCAGAGCGAGGTTGAAAATGGAAGGGCGGGCAGAGGACAGCTTGTAAAAGCACCGCCATTGTGGCAAATGACAGCATCCACTTCACCAACCTGTGCGCTTACAAAAACATTCACTCTGAGAGCTGCGTATTACTAAAGGAGGTCACCAAAGCCTTAGTGGTGCACAAACTAATGTATTTATGTGACCCTGGACCACAAAACCAGTCATAAGGGTCAATTTTGTGAAATTGAGATTTATACATCATCTGAAAGCTGAATAAAGCTTTTCATTGATGTATGGTTTGTTACGAAAGGACAATATTTGGCCGAGGTAAAACTATTTGAATATCTGGAATCTGAGGGTGCAAAAAAATCTAAATATTAAGAAAATCACCTTTAAAGTTGTCCAAATGAAGTTCTTAGCAATGCATATTACTAATCAAAAATTAAGTTTTGATATATTTACGGTAGGAAATTTACAAAATATCCTCATGGAACATGATCTTTACTTACCGGTAATATCCTAATGATTTTTGGCATAAAAGAAAAATCGATAATTTTGACCCATACAACGAATTTTTGGCTATTGCTACAACACAGTTCTTTCACCCCAGGCTCATTAGAAAAAAACATGCCTGTTGTGGCATTTCTCCAAAATGATATACATTGATTCTTGCATGTTGTGTCACATTTTCAGGACTCATACTCAAGCGCTCTGCATTGTAAGTTCAATGCTTTACCAGGTGTGCTACCAAGCAAGTTTACCATATGAGAAAAGTGATGTGTGATACAATGTGATATGTGATGCAAATGTCAAAATGCATTGGATTAACAATCTTGCACTATGATAAAAATGTTTTGAGGTCATAACCTAGTCTTGTGCAAGGATAACCAATAATCTACACCTGCAATCATTATTTGTGGGAAAAGTCATTGGTATTTTACTGCATCTAGTGTTCTGTTGGAAACCGCAGTGAATTGTATGTATAGTTTTTTTTATTTTTTATGTAGATAGAAGCACATTTTTTGCAATGAGCCTATGTTGATTTCTTCATCTTTAGTAGCATTTAGACACCTAATTATAAAAAAATGCTACACATTCTTCCATTAAGAAGGAACATTGGTGCTTCTTCACTTTTATAAAGCATCAGCTGCCACTGGACTTAAAATACATTTTATCTACACTGACTCAAACACACACACAAAAAACAACAACAACACAAACACAGTCCTACTCCCTGTACCTGTGTGTCCAATGGAGTTCCACTGTCTGGACGCATCTGTCTCCAGAATGACAGCCAGGCCTTCAGACACGGTGGTCAGACGGGAGCCACTGAGGTCGAGTCGGGTCAAGCTTTCCATCCTGCCGCCCAGCCTGCGCTGCTGGACCAGCTCAGAGCGCTGGGTCGAGGTGGACAGGGGCAGAACCACATGAACCGTGCTCTGCTCGGGGAGATCGCAGCCCTGTCACAGAAGAGGACAAGCAGATAGTACTGTTCACAACAGCCTCATCCATGTTTAATACCATTATACCTCAGGGATTCTCAAACGTTTTTGGTTTGTGACCCATTATGCACCACTGCTATACACTTCTCATGTTCTTCAGAAACATCTACACTTTGAGAATTGGGTTCCATTCGGAGTAGATTAATTATCATTTAGAAGTAGAGGTTGTCACTGTCTTCATGTAAATTAAATGTTATGATGATCAAGTCTGTAATAGTTCTCACTGGTTCAGTTATAATAACCATGTAATAATTTATGGCAATTATTAATGGAAAAACGAAATGTAGAACCCCATATCAGAACACAAAGTGCTCAAAACGTGTTTTTCTGAGACCATGCACAGCGACAGTGATATGAATAGTAATTCTATGGTGCTGTAGTCTCAAAAGCACATTATGAGAGGATCTCTTCATCCTGTTGTCTTTCATTTCTGTCTCAAGCATGAGGAAAGAAAGGATCAAACTTCGCTGTCGTAAGTACCTTCACAAATTCAAGTAATCAAGCAGGCTCATATGCCGCAGATCGGCAGAAGTGTAGCGCAGAAAAAAAACAGGTCGAGAGAATAAACATGCCAATCACTGTAAGACACTGACAAAAAGCTTGTATCTCGCAGAGAATGAAGAAAAGACAAAGGTAAAAACAGTATTGTTTGGAGACGGCAGAAAAATAACAAAGATATCATACAGTATGAGGCGCACTTTAATACTGTACAATTCCCTTATGTATTCGCTTGATTTCAGAAACATAGTCCCTTCATTTGCTTTCTGGATATAAGTAAAGATTTAGTCCCTTTGTGTAGACAAAGGGACTTTGTTTTATCTTTTAGTGGTATTTAAAGTAATAGTTCACACAAAAATGAAAAACCTAATGCAATAATCCATTTGCATTTTTTTTTTTAAATACAATGACAGTTTATAGTGACCATATCTGCCAAGATGCAAATAATAAAATGATTATTTTTTAAAACATCCAGAGACATATTCTGCTTTTGCCCCTTCGTTTTACAATACTGTTTTAATTCATACAATTTTATCCAATTTTTAGATCATGTCAATTATTAAAATGTAATGCTCTAACCATTTGGCTTTTCCCTCATTTGTTGAGTAGAGACCCATTTCTAGATGGAAAACAGCAGAACGCTTGATGTAAATCAGACAAAAACATTCCTTTAAGAGAAAACCTCTCTGACAGAGAAAATGGCTCTGTTGTCTGAAACCGTCTTCAAACAAGTGTTTATTTCTTGGTGTTAGAAAAAACAACATAGACAGACAAAATAAAAGACGTGAATCTCATCTTATCCATTTTCCCCAGCAGTCACAGAGGGTTAATTTTTCAATTGCATGACATAAATTAAAGAAAGGCCCTCTCATTCCAGGTGAGTAAACCACCAGCTAAGCCTTATCGCACTTTCCTGCTCTAAAGGTGACTTCTAATACAGGCTGTAACAAAGATGGGCTGCAAGCTGGGAAACGTAGCAGCCATAGCAACACAATGCTACATCCTTATAGAGAAATTCAGGAATGGAAATTAGCATTGATTATTAGTTACATGATGGATGCTTTAAAGACTGCTGGTCAATATCAATTTAGTTGCACAGCAGTGCGTTTTTGACTTTGCATTCGCATCCCATGACAAAAATATTAAACAACAGCACAACAGAGAGACGACCCTTCTGATTCGAACAGTACGTCTACAGTCTATATACGCGATAACCTCTAATTCACATTAATGGAGCTGGCAGTTTTCCTGATAACTCCTGTTCTCAGAGGAAAGGGCAAAGCTTTGGGCAAAAATAACACTGCAAATGCACTCTGAGATAAAAAGCAATTTCCAGGACGTGAACTTGTGACATTTAGAAAAAGCATTGATCCAAACAAAACACACACACACACAATATGAAAACTAAGCACAAAACTAAGAGACGGGAAAATCGGCCATAACCTAAGAATAAAGCAAGTGCATTTGATGTTGTCAGCCGCCTTGATGCCGACATTTATTTATGCATTTGTATCTATTTATTTATTTTTTACATTTTCAAATCCAGTTACTTAGTGGAAAGAGCAAGCCTTGTATTCCTGATAAGCAGAAAGTGCCTTCATTTTACACACGTGACCTTTTTCAATTGAGACATTCTCTTGGGGGAGCTTGACCAACAAGTCAGTCTTTTAAAGACAGGGATACTGTGCATTAGCAATGACTTGGCTCTTTTAAGATATGCAGTGGCTGAATTTCAATGCTGAAAGCACAAAGACAATCAATCTGTCTTTCATCCGGAATCATAAGCAGCCCCAGAGAGTCTGGCCACTTTCCCAAGGTCATTTATGGTCATAGCTGGCATCAGGACACAACATATTCATCTACTGTATATTTCATCTTAAAGTGACACTGAATTAGCTTTGACTGTGAGCTAAATACCAACTGTGTATGATTAGCAGACAGTTTGTCTTAAAAATAAAACTAAAAGTTGAAAAATGGATGGGCCACAAAACTTGGTCCTACTCTAGAAGTGACAATTTCAGTGTTACTTTCAAGAATTATATTTTACTTTTAAGAATGTTGAACACAAATAGAGAAATTCTAAAGAATGCACAAGCTCCAAAAATGCACCATAATTGTAGCCTTTACATCTAGTGCACTATATTTTAAGTCTCCCGATAGCTTTGTGTGAGGAAAATACAGAGGGTTGAACCATTATTTACTGAAAAAGCTTCTAGCTCTCAAATCCCATTTGCACTCTGCATATCCAAACTCGGTGCATCACACAAGAACATATGTCAGTGTTGAGTCCATCTTCAGTCTGAGACCATATCTTCATGGTCTTGGTCTTGTCATGGACTCTGGAGAATTTGGCTCAGACTAGACTCAGACTTGACCCTTTTCAGGTCTCTGTTTTAACTCAGACTCAGCCTACTTAGGTCTCGGCCTGGACTCGGACACAAATGAACCAGTTTCAACTACAACACTCACTACTTTAATCCCAAGTGTGTAGCGACCAGGAGTCCTCAAGCTCCAAAAATGCACCATAAAAGTGGCCCATATATCTAGTCCACTATATTTTAAGTTTTCTAAAAGATCTGTGTGAAGAAAATACATTAAGTTAAACCATTATTTACTGAAAAACCTGGCCTTTGTAGCTCTCAAATCCCATTTGCACTGTTGTGGCATTTGAGTCCGTCTGGAGTCAGTCTTGTCATGGACTGTGGAGCATTCTGACTCAGTCTAGACTTGGACTTGACATTCTTCAGGTCCCTTCATACATTTTGTGCACTATATTTGAAGTTTTATGATAGCTTTGACTGAGAAAAATACATAATGTTAAACCATTATTTACTGAAAAACCGGGTCATATAGATGTCAAATCCCATTTGCACTTACGGATAATCGAACATGGTGCAACACACAAGAACATATGGCAGTGTTGTAGTATTTGGGAGTCCATCTCAAGTCTGAGAGCATAACTTCATGGTTTTGGTCGTGTCTTGGACTCTGGAGCATTTGGACTAACCTTCTTCAGGTCTCTGTTTTTACTCAGACTCAACCTACTCAAATCTACCTGAAATTAAAAACAAATAAACTGGTTTTGACTACAACACTCCTACTTCAATCCCAGTGAAAGATTGTAGACAGTTTCCTCAAGCTCCAAAAAGTACAAAAATACACCATAAAAGTGGTTTGCATGCTATAAAAGCTTTATGCGAGGAAAATACATAACGGTAACCCATTGCTTACTGAAAAACCGGGTCTTTGTAGCTCTCAAATACTATTTGCACTTCCGCACATTCAAACTTGTTGTATCATACAACGACCTTAAAGCATATAAGAAAATAGCTTGCAAGACTACATCACCAAAAATCAACACTGTGTTCCACAGAAGAAAAGAATATAGGTTTAGAATAACATTAATATATTCTCATTTTTATTCCTTCAAGCAAATGCCTTTGCTGGCATGTCGGTCAAAACTGAATATGACCATGAAAAATGTACACTGTAATACCATATAATAGAATTTAATATAATATAATAAAAGCCCACTTTCAAACTAGCATTTTATAAAAATCCTCTATTAAAGCTCCACTAGAGAGCCAGTTAAAATCCACTCCATTAGTTCTATCAGAGATGACTAAGCTTCTTTGGAGAACACTGACGATTTGAGTTGGGCTCTGCTGAGACACTTCCCCATGTAGACAGATGGTGTGGAGAGCTGGGTTTGAAGACGCAGGGCCTGAGAGGACACCGTGACTAAAACGAACCGGGAGTTTCAACTATCTCAGCACTTAATTTTGCAAAAGTGGGGAGGATTGACAGCGGACTGAATTTCCAGGCTTGTTATTGCTGGTTTTCAGCGGTGAAACTGGTAAATCAAGGGCGTCTTGCTGGTTAAGCTACTTAAGAAGTCTAGGACGACATCAGCACACCGGCATTACATGCCAGGAACCAACGGCTTCTTTGAAACCGCCACAGAACCATATTAAGTATTTACAAGGGGACTCCGTCCTTGTGATGCATTGACCATGCATTCGCGTTTGCATACTTGCATTGAGTATATTTTTGGCCCGAGCAAACATGTGGCACAAAGCTGAAATAAGATGGTGATTGGCTCCTTGGTGAGGTAGTAGGCAAGGGCGAGGATGACTCTCAGACAGCAAGAGTCCTTGAAGCTGAATGCATGTTGTAACCTTCAGAGCACTGGCTTATCTGTATTGCTCCTTCAGAGAGTGTGGAGAGTGTGAAAGGAGGGGGACGAGACAAAGGGAGAAATGGAAGAGATGAGCACTTTGGAAAATAGAGGTAATAACAGTGAGCAAGCCAATGGGTCAGAGAGGAATACAAAAGAGTGAGAGAAAGAGAAAAGATATACATAAAACAACATAATAGAGCAATGGATGCATACAGGAAGTAAAAGAGCAAAAGAATGGCAATCAGTTAGACAGACAGGGAAAGAGCACAGACAAAACAATGACAACATGAAGTTTCTTGAGGGAATTCACTAAGAATGAACTGCAGTCGTTTGTAGTGGTTTATTTGCCAAAGCTGTTTATTGTTTTAGTGTCTGATTCACCAAAATAATTAACTAAATTGTGGCAGATGCAGCTAGGGCTAGGTATACTTTTGATATAGTATAGACTTTAATACCGGTTCCTGAACGATACTTTTTTTGATACCACTGACCAGTTTTAAGTCAGTAAAAAGGAACAGTTTTAAGTCAGTATGTGAGGCTCACTGCGACATACTTATGATCTCTAAATCACTCAGCAGCTCTTATTCAAGTAAAATGAGCGTGTCCGCTTTTTCAGGAGACAGACAAGCCCTCTCTTCACTGATGATGTCCCCAGGACTAATGTCCCTAGGCTACACTTACACTAGTGTGTTTTCTTTTTAAAATGCATAGCATAGACAGATCATATTACGCGTTCATAACCGCCCTGTCTCTGACTCATAACAATACAGGGTGTTTACATGAGAAATGCTAAGCAGGTATAGCGATTAGCTTGCTATAAAAGGCTACAAATAACATTATATGACCAAAACCCTCATTAGATTGCAATCGGAGGTTATTACAAGCACTCAATGGTGGTTTAAAGTGTGTTTTGAGTAAAAGCATAGTTTAAAATAAAAAAATTGTCTAATGTACCATGATGCTACAGTGTGCATAAATTGTCACATAACACGTGTTTCCTTGATGCCTCACCAGAGCCAATCACTCATTTAGGCACATAAAGCTTGCTGTATATTGGCTTACTGACTTTGAAGAAATTCAGTAGGTGACTAAAACGTATCGAACTCGATACTTGTGTAATGTAAGTTCCCTTTCATGGGAACTTCGAACTGCGTCCTCTAGGGGTCGCTATGGGGAACGCCTCGTCGTATCCCGTGTTTGAAGCATACATTGAAAAAACACCAACAACATGTTGGCTGGCGACAGCCATGACTTCACTACCGGTGCGACTATAGTATAAATAGGTGCCGGGAGAACACATCATCCTCTTCTTCGTCTTCATTGACTGTTCTGTTTGAAGCGTGCATTTCCAAGGAAAAAGTAAGAGCTATCTCTATTTATTATGGCGAG